>NC_079458.1:2218232-2238232 GCF_903798145.1 Danio aesculapii
TTGTATAAATTCTGTAGGTAAATAAAATAAATCTTTATTAAATGATACAATTGGCATAATTTCTAGTGCCTGAATTTACAGTCACAGGCCTTAAAAGCACATGCAGATGATCACTCACTCTATTATGGTTAAAATGTAAATCTCATGTTTTCAGAATGATGGCTCGTGCTCAAATATAATACCAACATATAAACTCAATTTTGCACATCCTGTGATGCGTACATTGTGATATCGTTGCTGAAACCATATATAGTCCAGTCCTACACTTTAATATATTTAAAGATAATTCAAAGCAATATTACATTTCTGTGTGTGCGGCCACACTGTCTCTGTCAATTGTTCATCACAAAATTCAACACATCATTACAATTACAGCCCCAAAAAGCACCATCTGCAACTTGCCCTTCTCAAGAAAAACCAAAAACAAACCAGCTTGTCCTAAATGGCAAATCGATTTTGAAAACCATGGCAACGCACTTGTTTTAGCATCTTCCGTAGTGCACGAGTGAACGGTAAAGTACCTCGGTGGTTTTGCTGATTTCTCTAAACTAATTGTAACCCGTAGCCACCCGGCCAAATGAGATTAGAGTGAGGAATTAAAAATGAATGGGGATCTCCAGCCAGGTGAAACAGCAAGACAGCGAGCAGTGGGTAAAAGCAATTAGGAGAAACCGTAACCCTGCGCCGCTCAGGCCTGAGGGAGGCTTGATGCTTGGTTGTGGATTTCAGACCCGGGGCTGAAGTTACACAATGACTCTGGGTGTAACCGCAGGATTCGGGGAGACCCACACACTCCTAGCTTTCCTTCACTTCTTTCATCCATTACTTTCTACATCTGAAAGTAATGCATTAAAAGATTGAGTTACTCCCCAAAAGGTAACTACTGTAGTTGCATTACTTAAGTAAATAACCACAGGATTCGGAGAGACCCACACACTCCTGGCTTTCCTTCACTTCTTCCAAATGCACAAACAAATGGAAGATAAACATCCTAACATGCTGGGATGCATGGTTATTTTAGTAAATGAAAACAATTACTAAAATACACACCACTGGCTTTCCTTCACGTCTTCTAAATGCACAGACAAATGGAAGATGAAGATGCTAACATGCTGAGGTGCATGGCTATTTTAGTAAGCAAAAACTATTGGTCTAAAAACATTATATTGAACTAAATAAATATAACTGTTAAATATGGTCACTGGTGTTGGGGAAAGTTACTGTACTTTTGAAAGTAATGCATTACAATATTGAGTTACTCCCCCAAAAAGTTAGATTACTTGATTAAATAAATCGCAGGATTCGAGGAGACACACACTCCTGGCTTTCCTTCACTTCTTCCAAATGCACAAACAATTGGAAGATAAAGATGCTAGCATGCTGAGATACATAGTTACTTTAGAAAACTGAAAAACTGACTTAAACTGTGGTAAAAAAACATGAAATTAAATAATTAAAAAAGCTATATATTGTCACAGCTTAAAAGTAATGCACCATTTATAATACATGTTTTTCTGTCGATTTTGAATATATGTGTTTGTATATTATATATGTATCTATTATGTTTTTTAATTGTTACTATAGCAAAAAAAACTATTATTTAATCATTATCTTAACTAAGACTATTGGTCAAAAAACATGATATAAAAAACTTAAATAAGGTCACAGTTTAAAATAATGCACTAATTATAATATATGCATTTCTATCCATTTTTAATGTATGTTTGTGTGTGTGTGTGTATATATATATATATCAGAATTATTAGCCCTCCTGAATTATTAGCCCCCGTTTATTTTTTTTCCCAATTTCTGTTTAACAGAGAGCAGATTTCTTCAACACATTTCTAATCATAATAGTTTTAATAACTCATCTCTAATAACTGATTTATTTTCTCTTTGTCATGATGACAGTAAATAATATTAGACTAGATATTCTTCAAGACACTTCTATACAGCTTAAAGTGACATTTAAAGGCTTAACTAGGTTAATTAGGTTAACTAGGCAGGTTAGGGTAATTAGGCAAGTTATTGTATAACAGTGGTTTGTTCCGTAGACTATCGAAAAAAACAATAGGTTAAAGAGGCTAATAATATTGACCTTATAATGGATTTTAAAATATTAAAAACTGCTTTTATTCTAGCCGAAATAAAACAAATAAGACTTTCTCCAGAAGAAATATATATATATTTTGCTTTTTATTCTTGTTATAGCAAAAAAAGAAACATGCTGCGGCGCATGGTTATTTTAGTAAATGAAAATTAAGACTATTGGTCAAAAAAATGACATAAAAAGACCTGTTAAACTGGTCAGAGTTTAAAAGTAATGCATCATTTAGAATATATGTATTTCTGTCTAATATATTAGTGTTTCCTCTAGGACTTTTTCCAGCTGTGATGGTAGGCCTTTTACACAGATTTACCAACTACCTGTGGCGTTATTTCAATGACAAATGTTGTGAGTGCAATATTACAAGTCGAGATCGCATTTATGTAATACGAGCATGCAAATCTCTTTGCTTGCGCGCCGATTTCCTCTGTTCGTGCACAAAACTTCTTGCACGCCCTCAAATATACACTGCTCAAGAGCAGATTTTTTTGTGCGCTCTCAAATGAACGCTGCTGAAGTGCAATTTAGTGCATTTATGTAACAAGTATATCTCCAACACTTAGATTTGTTAGGCATATATATGAATGTCTCCAATAGACCTACAGAGAGGCATTAATGCGTCCTGAAGTAAAGTGAAACGACTATAAACTCCATCAAGATTCAAGTCATTAAAGTCATACAAGTCATTGTATGCAGAGCCACAGACCTTTATCTATAAAGTATAATTATGGAAACGGCGTTCATCTTAACTGAAAGCTAAGTTGTGTTTGCTGGCCGCACGCATCGCGCAGTGCAGCCAGTCAGTCAGACAGTCAGCGTCATGTCACCCTAAAGGGTTAAACAAATAACGCACAGCACTACTACAATTACAGAAAAGTTCACGCTGTTATAATGCACTTACCTTTTACCACCTTTTACCTACCTTTCTGGTGCGATTATAACCCGATATAAAAAAAAACACTGAAGGCTGAATGTTTTGAATGAGAAGCTGTAATGTAGCCGTGGAAGAATGGATGTAGCGGAAACCATGTGTGTGTTTGTATAATGCATCTATACCTATTATGTTTTTTAATGTTATAGCAAAAAAAGGTTATTTTTTATTAAATAAAAACTAAAACAATTGGTCAAAAACATGATAATACATTAAATAAACTACTTAAAAGTAATGCATCATTTATTATATATGCATTTATATATTTCTAATATGTGTGTTTGTATAATATATACAGTTGAAGTCAGAATTATCATATCGGCCCTTTTTAGATTATCTACTAGCTAACACTTTTGATCCTTAAAACTGAGCACTTAGATATCCATATATTTTATTTAGTCATGTTTTTGTATTATTATTATTATTATTATTATTATTATTATTATTATTATTATTAATATTGATTTAATTTAATTTAATTTTGAGGGAGTTTTTACTTTCCTTTCTTCCTTTTTTCTTATTGTTTATTTAAACTATTATTTATTCATTTATTTAATTCATTTATTCTTTTTCCTTTCCTTTATAGTAAGTAGCATCATGCATTGTTGAGGGAGGGGAGTGTTTATTAGGGTAGTGTTGTAGAATGATAATACAAAACTAATGTTGTAGTTTGCTGATGTCATGTATCATGCAGATAAATAATAAATAAATAAATAAATAAATAAATCAATCAATCAATCAATCAATCAATCAATCAATCAACCAATCAATCAATCAATCAATCAATCAATACATCCATACTTAAAACAAACAAACAAACAAACAAATAAACAAATAAATAAACAAACAAACAAACAAACAAACAAACAAATAAATAAATAAATAAATAAATAAATAAATAAATAAATAAATAAATAAATAAATAAATAAATAAAAGCACAAGACTGTAATGCCCTTGCTGAGGTGTTATTAGGTTGCTGGTTTTCCCCCTGGATACAGTCGTGACAGGAGCTGCTCAGGGTTTGTGCTTAGAGTGGATGCGCTGGAGTCATTAAGGAGATGAAACCCTGTCATCGGATACTGCTCTGTATCTATAGACACCAAATCCAGACGGGCCAGAGTTACACCTACAGAATAATGCATGCTGCCAAAGACTGCAATGAAAACCACAAGAAAGTGGATGGGCGAATGACAAGAAACTGATATTCACGTACTGTAAATGCCCCTGGACCACAAAACAAGTCCTCCTAAGTGTCAATTTATAGATTTATTTGGTAACACTTTACAATAAGGTAGCATTAGTTATGCATTTACTAACATGAACAAATGTAGTCACTGTTTATCCTATTGGGAATGATCGCATTGCAATATTGATGCTGATATGATATATTGTGCAGAGCTGAAGTGGGTATAAAAACACACACAGTCTGTCATCAGGTCAGCATGCAGTGGCGTGTGGTGGGCACCATATGTGAAGCGCTGTGGTCATGAACTCAACATACACCTGGTGTCCCGATTAAAGCAATTAGCTTCACAAAGCGCTCAATGGTGCATCCTACACAACACACTTAACCTGCGATGACAGATGTGGCACATGCTCTCAGGCGTGGATGATATGCAAAAGATAATATACACAAGTTTACTGCAATTTCATGCTTTCTGCTGATAAATGTAATCATGATGACGGATGAACTATGAGACAGACTTTTGATCTTTGCATGCTATAAACTTGGACTTGCAAGTATATTTTTCATCCTATTATTTTTTAAAACATTCATCATTCATTCATTTTCCTTTGGCTTAGTCCCTTTACTCATCAGGGGTCGCCACAGTGGAATGAACCACCAATTATTCCAGCATATTTTAGGCAGCAGATGCCCTCCCACCCACAACCCAGTGCTGGAAAATCCACGCCAACACCGGGAGAACACGCAAACTTCACACAGAAATGACAACTGAGCCAGCTGGGACTCAAACCAGTGACCTTCTTGGTGTGAGGCGACAGTGCTAACCACAATGTCACCTTTTTAAAAACATAATACCTTATTCTTTATTAAATTCATATCAAGTTTATTTGTCTAACGCTTTTCACAATAATTATTTTTTCAAATAAGCTTTACAAAAATAACACATTATTACATTACATTACGTTGTTGTGTACAGGGTGGACAGTACAGTATATATAAATAGTCAACATGCAGTATATATATATATATTGTCCGTTTTGACAATGTGACGTCTATGCAGTATAATACATTTTTAATTAAGTGTATTTGTGTATTGCTTAAGATTTTGTGTTGTTCATGAAGTCCTTGGAGGGTTTAATGAAATTGTTTTGGATAATAACACAAATTGTATCTCAAAACTGTATACACTCACCGGCCACTTTATTAGGTACACCTTACTATTACCCGGTTGGACCCCCTTTTGCTTTTAAACTGCCTTAATCCTTTGTAGCATAGATTTAACAAGGTACTGATTGAGTTACTGTTGCCTTTCTATCAGCTGGAACCAGTCTGGACATTCTCTGGCATCTCTGGCATCAACAAGGCATTTGCGCCCACAGAACTGCTGCTCACTGGATATTTCCTCTTTTTCGGACCATTCTCTGTAACCCCTAGAGATGGTTGTGCGTGAAAATCCCAGTAGATCAACTGTTTCTGGAACACTTAGAGCAGCCCGTCTGGCAGCAACAACCATGCCACGTTCAAAGTCACTTAAATCCCCTTTCTTCACCATTCTGATGGTCATTTTGAACTGCAGCAGATCGTCTTGACCATGTCTACATGCCTAAATACATTGAGGAATTTCCCTTAACAAGCAAGTGTACCTAATAAAGTGGCCAGTGAGTGGATATATGTGTATGTGTGTGCGTGTGCGTGTGTGTGTGTATGTGTGTGTGTGTGTATTTAGGAACATTTTATCTAAAAAATAAGAATGTAAAAACTCCCACTGAAGCTATTTTGACTGTCTCCACCTCTTGAATCATAATTATTAAGAAATAATTAAGTCACATTTTCTTATTTTTGTGTTTACTTGATGAAATTTAAAAAACAATTGCATAAAGCATATTTTTTCTGTATTGTTTATAATTTCAGTAATAAAATAAAAATAATTCTGTCATTTTGTGTTTGTCCCTATATTCTGGTCAACTCTGTTAATGCAGAAAAAATGAATGAAAAATCTGTAAAATCAAGAGACTCATTCATTCCTTTTCTTTCATACTTAGTTCTTTTATTAATCTGGGGTCGCCACAGCGGAATGAACTGTCAACTTATCCAGCAAATGTTTTACAAAGCCGACGCCCTTCCAGCTGCAACCCAACACTGGGAAATACTCATACACACTCCTTCACACATACACTACAGCCAATTTAGTTCGTCAATTCCGTTATAGCGCATGTGTTTGGACTGTGGGGGAAACCGGAGCACCTGGACAAAACCCACGCCAACACGGGGAGAACATGCAAACTCCACACAGAAATGCCAACTGGCCCAGCCGGGGCTCGATTAAGCGACCTTCTGGCTGTGAGGCGATCATGCTACCCACTGTGCCACCGTGACGCCCTCACGAGACTCATTCAAAGGATTATTGCGTCCTTTTGCGGGAATTAACTATTAGTCAACTCTGTTACTGTGAAATTTCAGGGAAACAATAATATGACGAAAATACATAAAGTTGTGTTTTAGACATGTAATGTTGAATCTGCATTGAGCTTATCATCTCGAGCTAAAACACAAACGGTTAAAATGTCAACTCTATTACGGTTGACTCTGTTAGTGGTTTAAAAATGTTAAGTTAAACAATAATTAGTAACAGAATCAAATGTGTCACATTAAAACATTTTGCATTATTTATTTAATAACTATTATGTTTCGCAACAACTGTATTTTAATCTTTCCAATTCACAATTTCATGTTAATTAAATATGTTACGTGTTATATGTTTAGGAAATTTGCTTACAATTGAAGCAAAAGTAAATAAAACATTTTGATCAGGGGTCTGTTCTTCGTACGTGGATTACTCAATTCGCTGGATTTGGTTACTGATGATTTGACATGATCCAGGTTCGTTTCGTTCTTCTAAACTCATCTGAGAGTTGTCATAGCAACAGTTCTGGTAGCTCAAACCTGCTCGGGAGCAGCTCATTTCATATAAACAGGATTAGTTCAAGCAAATATAATACTGAGAGTATGTACCGAATTCTGATATTTTCTTAAAGTAGTTTTATACACTTGGGAAAATAGTAAATATATATATTTTTAACTATATATATATATATATATATATATATATATATATATATATATATATATATATATATATATATATATAGTTGCATAACAGCATATAATTAATACAAAAATAGCATGGGGTGAACAAAACATGGTAAGCTTAATAGGTTTCATATTAGAACCGCCAACTATTCCAGCACATGCTTTACAAAGTGGAAACCCTTCCAGCTGCAACCCAGTACTGGGAAACACCCATACACACTCACATTCACACACACACTCATACACTACGGCCAATTTAGTATTCATTTCCCATATAGCGTATGTGTTTGGACTGTGGGGAAAACTGGAGCACCTGGAGGAAACATTTTGGGATTGCCTACATATATATATAAAGTCAAAAATATATATATTAATAAAACTTATGCAATCTGCACTCCGAAATAAAAGTACAAAGACTGTCACCTGGTGGTTACTATTATCAAGAAAATCTTCTCTAAATGTAGAACTAAATACATTGATATGCATTAAAATACATGATGAATACTCTCGACACATGAAAGTGTAAAGCCTGCAGGTCACAACAAATGTGTAAAGTTATTGTGTGTCATATTTAACAAACCGTTTACTGCGAATTTTATGTAACTTTGCTCACATGGATAATTGAATATTAATCAGATGATGTCATTACGCTGCTGTGCTGTCAGCCAATCGTTGCATTGCTGATCATGATTTCGAGTATAGATAGATATGTCCTTCACATCACACACAGCGATCCCAGATCAGTTCATCCAGACATTTTTAATGTGATTCGCGAACTTGTTTGAAGAACCAAATTAGCCAGAGATCAGTTATCAAGATTAACAGATCCAGGATCTGCCAAATCATCTTAGATCATTTAAGCAAGGTACGAAGAACGGACCCCAGGCAAATATAAGCATTTTTACATTCTGTGATTGATTGGGCATATAAATAGCTCCACCTCAGTCTGAATGATCACAAATACAACGTTTAACGAAATAAAAACATTCATAGTCATACTAGTTCCATGTTGCACATATTACACATTTTACCTCATAATACCGAACCTAAACGGATAGCGCACGCAAAAATGAAAAATCTGTCATTATTTACTCACTCACACTTTGCTTTTCTAAAACCTTTCATTCTTTTGTAAAACACAAAAGAAGATATTTTGAAGAATGTTGAAAACCTGCAAACATTGACTGCAATAATATTTGTTTTTTCTATTTTTGAAGTCAGTGGTTACTTCAGCCTTCTTCAAAATATCTTCTTTAATGTTCAATAGGGTGCAACACAGTGGCTCAGTGGTTAGCACTGTGGCCTCAAAGCAAGAAGGTTGCTGGTTCGAGTCCCAGCTGGGTCTGTTGGCATTTCTGTATGGAGTTTGCATGTTCTCCCCATGTTGGCGTGGGTTTCTTCCGGGTGCTCCGGTTTCCCCCACAGTCCAAACACATGCGCTATACTGTAGGTTAATTTATTAACTAAATTGGCTGTAGTATGTTAGTGTGTGTGTGTGTGTGTGTGTGTGTGTGTGTGTGTGTGTGTGTGAGAGAGAATGAGTGCGTATGGGTGTTTCCCAGTACTGGGTTGCAGCTGGAAGTGCATCCTCTGTGTAAAACATGCTGGATAAGTTGGTGGTTCATTCCGCTGTGGCGACCCCTGATGAATAAAGAGACTAAGCCGTAGGAAAATGAATGAATGAATGTTCAACATCACGACTTGAGGAAGAGTTTTTGGGTGAACTATCCCTTTTAAACTGACCTGCGACACTCAGCACCTCATTCTGTCCCCTATATCAAGTGTTTTTGACCCCGGTAGTAGAAATATAACATTTATGAACTTCTCCAGGCTGAGACATTTGACCTTCCCTGTCTGGAATTTGATCTTCTTTAATAAAAGCATCTGATGAGTTGGTTAAGGTCTTACACCTTGTATTGATCGGGAATAAGTGTTTGTCACCAGGGATTAGTGTCCTGCCCCGTGATGTGCGGTGAAACCGAGCCATTATGATGAAACATTCAGTGCATTGTAATGAGCAGCATATACTAGAGAAGTGAAAGGCCAGATAAATAATTGAGGAGTGCCAGTGAAGGCCTGCTCGACACCTGTTTGATCAGCAGGTCTCTGCCGACTCAAGGGTCTACGGATGACTGCTGGGGTCACAGACATCAATAATTCAACATCAATAATTCCATGCAGCGGTCCAATAGTATCCGTAAAAGCTCCAAACCTGCTTTGAGCTATCAACCATCAAAAGAGATGGGAGTGCATTAATGTTACGTGACGAGAAATCTAAGTATGGAGTATTTATGGCGTAGAGATTATTGTTAATTTCTTCTTCTTCTTCTTCTTCTTCTTCTTATTATTATTATTATTATTATTATTATTATTATTAATAATAACCATCATTAACATCATCATCATTAACATCATCATCATCATCGTTATCATTGTTATTAGTAGTATTGGTAACAATAGTAGTAGTAGAATTAACAATAATAAATAAATAAATAAATAAATAAATAAATGAATAATTAAATAAATAAATAAAAATTCACAGTTATTCAATGCACCATCATAATCATTCTTTGTATATTATATTATATTATATTATATTAAACTAAATTATATTAAACTAAATTATAATATAATATATTATATTACATTATATTATACTATATAATATTAAACTAAACTATATTATATTATATTATATGTTATTATATGTTATTATATTACATTACATTACATTACATTATATTACATTATATTATATTATATTATATTATATTATATTATATTATATTATATTATATTATATTATATTATATTATATTATATTAAACTAAATTATATAATATTAAACTAAACTATATTATATTATATTATATTATATTATATTATATTATATTATATTATATTATATTATATTATATTATATTATATTAAACTAAATTATAATATATTATTATATTATATTATATTATATTATATTATATTATATTATTATATTATATTATATTATATTAAACTAAATTATATAATATTAAACTAAACTATATTATATTATATTATATTATATTATATTATATTATATTATATTATATTATATTATATTACATTATATTATATTATATTATATTATATTATATTATATTATATTATATTATATTATATTATATTAAACTAAATTATATTATATTATATTATATTATATTATATTATATTATATTATATTATATTATATTAAACTAAATTATACTATATTATATTATATTATATTATATTATATTTTCATTAAGAAAATTTATTAAATTTTCACAATTAATATATTTGATCCTTTATTTAATATAAAATGTAATAAATTTGTAATTTATTGTAAATAATAATAATAATAATTATTATTATTATTATTATTATTATTATTATTATTGCTATTATTATTATTATTATTATTATTATTATTGCTATTATTATTATTATTATTATTATTATTATTATTGCTATTATTATTATTATTATTATTATTATTATTGCTATTATTATTATTATTATTATTATTATTATTATTATTGCTATTATTATTATTATTATTATTATTATTATTATTATTATTGCTATTATTATTATTATTATTATTGCTATTATTATTATTATTATTATTATTATTATTATTATTATTATTGCTATTATTATTATTATTATTATTATTATTATTATTATTATTATTATTATTATTATTATTATTGCTATTATTATTATTGTTATTATTACTACTATTATTATTATTATTATTATTATTATTATTATTTATTATTAATAACTTAATTAAACTTAATTTTATTAATAAAATAGTTATTTGTCCTCTAGGGTCAATTAAATTCAACATGCATAGAAGTAGCTTATAGTACAATTTACAAATACATACATATATTTACACACATATTAATATACAAATATGTATACCACTGCATACATACAAATCCATATAACAAAACGTAAAGGTAAAGGTCAAATCATTCAGCAGCTGGACTGCACTAGGAAAAAGTTGCTTTCCTCCTTTGAGTTTTAAGTTCTGTCTGTTGGTCAGATGAAGTGTTAAGTGATCGGATAGGCTGCTCTATAATTTGAGCACACTCTTCCATTGTTCTTCAATCGGTTCCTGTTCTGCACAGTTATTGAATAAAACCAGCAGGGGATAGAAACAGTTATTACTAGCATTGATTCAGACTCTCACTATTCTCATCAGATTCTGTCTCAGATCAGTCTTGGCTGGAGGATAACATGAGCAGCGCGGGCAGACATTAATGCATAAACACTGACACTCACTCACTCAATGCTAAAACAATAATAAAATGAATTCCACCAGGTAATAAAGCTAAACAGCGTCATTTCCAGTTTCATAGCAGCTGTTTGATATCGATTAGTGATTCATATGAGGAGCCATATAGGAATGATTTTTAATTTCACTTTCCCCCTCATCATGTCTATTTAAGGTCTAACACACACTGCTGAAAACCCTAAAATCTATCTAAATTCTATTTTGATTTCATGCTTGCACACAGTTAATACAGTTCATTCAATAGCATTGATGCAGACCCTCACTATTCTCATCAGATTCTCTCTCAGATCAGTCTTGGCTGGAGGATAACAGCGCGGACAGACATTAATGCATGAATACTGACACTCACTCAATGCTCGCTGGCTCTGTGCACTGAGAGCATTCAGCCCAGATACCAGCTGTCCACACAGCAACTTTTCAACACACACTTGCATTTCAAAAGCGTGTGTATGTGAATCCAGGGCACAGTTGGAGGGATACGGGCCATGCAGGACCTGTTCTCATGCTGCTACACGATTCGTGACTTGTTTGGGAATGACCGGATTGGGATGTAACACAAAGCAGCGCTGATCTCCACACTAATACCATCAGGCAGCACTTTCATTTGTGCTGAACTACATCCTCTTAAAGCTGTAACCTTTCTCTATTACTTCTTCAATTTCCTCCCTTTGCTCTCCAGCTCGCTCCGCTAGTGCTCTCTGGCTCTTTGATCTTCATTAGTGCTGTTTGCTACGGGTCGCTCCTCGGGTTAGTGATTTCAACAAACCACTACAATCTTCACCTGCCGGATGATGAAACTGCGGCTCGTGTGGTTTCCTTTCAACTCAAATTAGTATGCAATGCTTTAGAAACCACACAATACACACTAGCAGAGTAAGTCACTTTAAGAGAGTACAGTAATTGCTTGTTCTCCTCTCCGTATGCACCAGATACTTAATTATCAACACCCCATGTTTCCTGTAGGACACGCGCAGGTCTCTCCATATGCACTCAATACTTTTTATTAACACTTCATGTTTCTGAGTGTGCTCCATAGGTGGGTGTGCTTGACAAATCAGTAATAGGACACACTATTTTCCTCTCCATATGCAACGGACATCTTCTTATAAGCACTCCATACTTCTTGGAAAGCATTGTTTAATGGTGAGTGTGCCTCACACAGGTGAGTGGTCTTGACAAACCACCTGCAGGACACACTCTCTGCTCTTCATATACACCACACTTTTTTTTAATCAACACACTATGCTTCTGAAAAACATTGTGCAATTCTGAGTGTGCTCCATAGGTGGGTGTGCTTGACAAATCAGTAATAGGACACACTATTTTCCTCTCCATATGCAACAGACATCTTCTTATAAGCACTCCATACTTTTTGGAATGCATTGTACAATGCTGAGTGTGCCTCACACAGGTGAGTGGGCTTGACAAACCACCTGCAGGACACACTCTCTGCTCTTCATATACACCACACTTTTTTTTAATCAACACACTATGCTTCTGAAAAACATTGTGCAATTTTGAGTGTGCTCCACAGATAAGTGTAGCTTGACAAACCACCTGCAGGACACACTCAAGGCTGGATTAAGAACACATTGGGCCCTGGGGCTATAGCAAATCCAAGGGCCCCCTTTTATTTTTTTACCTCACAAAAAAAAAAAAAAAAAAAAAAAAAAAAAAGTAAAAAAATAAATAAAAAAATAAAAAAATAAAAAAATAAATAATTAAATAATTATATATATATATATATATATATATATATACATATATATACATATACACACATTATATATATATATATATATATATATATATATATATATATATATATATATATATATATATATACATACATATATATATATATATATATATATATATATATATATACATATATATACATATGCTCTGCACAGTTAATGCACTTTTTCCTTAGTTTAGGCTGCAGGGGGAAATGAGGCCCATGTTAATTATATGAAGGCCATGCGCATCCAGTAAATACAGCAGTGGCAGCAGTGTTAATGGAGGATGTCACTGGAGGAAAGCCAATAGAAAACCAAAGTTCAGCCAAACATCCGCCTGCAGGACGACTGCTGAGCTTTTCTCAATGAGACATGTAAAGTTCAGCATCCACCAGACAGACATTAAGTGAGGCCTGACATTAATATTCTTCTGCGTGTGTTATAAAAAAATAGAGACATGTTTGATGGATGATAACTATTAATGTATGAAGCATTTTTTCTGCTATTTCAACCTATTTCTCAAATGTTTAATTAATATACATTTTAAACATTTTATTTGTTTTTAATGCAGTGAACTAAAAGAATCTGGCAAATTCATAAAATGTATGTCACGTTATTGTTTTCAACCCAAACACGTCTATTTTACTTTATTTTCTGTTCTCCTTCAGTGAAATAAAAGTAAATTATTATTATTATTGTTATTATTATTATTATCATCATTATCATTATTAATATTATTATTATTGTTATTATTATTGTTATTATTATTATTATTATTATTATTGTTGTTGTTATTGTTATTATTATTATTATTATTATTATTATTATTATTATTATTATTATTATTGTTGTTATTATTATTATTATTATTATTATTATTAAATTATTTTATTTTTTGCTGGTCTAAAATGCTTCTTGATTTAAACATTTTCAGATATTTGGACTACAAACAAGACAAAATTGTTTTTAAAAGAAATGCATTTTTTGCAGTCCAGTGTTGTGTCCAGAGAAAAACCTGTTCTGTGTTACAGAATCCAGGCCAACACAAAGCACATTAACAAGGCAAAAGTCCAGAGGATTCCCTCACTGTCTGTTTCCACACACACACACACGCGCACACACACCTCCTCTTATAAATGAGACTCTCCTCAGTAAGTGGTTCTGCTCCAAAACCTAGTGAGCTGCCTTGTTTTAGCCGTCTACATTGTCAGCAGTCTTTTAAAACAGCATACTGACTGAAACAGAGACCCAGACAATCATTTAATCATTTCTGCAATGATGTTGGGTAAAATCCGCAGACATCTGCAGTATGGTAAACATGGCATTAAAGAGAGCATTGATTCAGTCCTTACTGCTAGCTAAAAGAGTCATGAATCAGCCAAAATATTTAATAAACAAAGGCTTGAAGAATAAGAGGCACAGGGGCTAAAAGCCGGTTCACATCAAGAATGATAACTTTAATAATACCAACAGTTTATCAAGGTTAGAATAGTTTTGGATTTTTCATTAGTTTTAGTTTCTATTTAATTTTGACTTTTTGCTTTCAAATTCAGTTTTAATTAGTTTTAGAGGCAGATTTACTAGTTTTTATTAGTTTCAGTATTAGTTTCAGTTTTTTTATTTTCTAAATGAGGATATTTGTTAGGTGCAAGATTCAAAATCAACAGGATAAATATTGTTTAATAAAAAATTATACACTTTATACATTCATACATTTTTGAAACCTGTATTCAGAGAACACATGAATACTATCATCTACCCATCCTCAAATTCAAATACAACAGCCCACAAGATCGCAGCCCTAAGTACAATATGTGTGCAAGGCTGCTTGAGGTTAGACACACAGTAGTGATGGGAAGATATTCAGAAATTTATCGCGGATGTTAGGACTCAACATTATATAGTCAGCAATAGTAATTTCAATCAGTTAAAACATCACCATGATCTGAAAAATGTCTTACAGTAAAGTTTTGCAACCCAACTGAAGCATGATTCACTTATTTAAATTCCATTATGCTTGTCTGTTATGAAATAAACTTACGTTTTTCACCAGACCCTCTAGGTTCACCCGCACTGCAGTTGTTCAAGTTTAGTTTGGTCACACAGCAGGCTATCTCAACGCTTCTCAATGTAACGTTACTGTTCTAATAACTGAATTAGAGTATATATTGGATTATTTAGAGTCAGAGGGGGTATTAGGCTTGTTAAAAAGTAAGTAGTTTGTGGATAAGTGCTTACTGGAGACGCGAATCATTTAAAATGATTCAGTTCGATCTGGTGAACTAGTTCAACCGGTTCACTTAGAAGAACCGGTTAAAAAGATTCGTTTGCGATCGCGATACAGAACTAAAACCCGTTATTGGGCATAAATGAGTTAAAGTAATAGTTTAAAGTGTCTGTATTTAATGCTGTCACCGTGCTGCTGTCATGTCCACTCGCTGTTATTGTCGCGGGAGCAACAACGAGGATGACTGGAGGAGAATCGGCTCGATCTGGCCAATGGCAGCAGGACTAGACTCTGAGGTGCGAAAGGGTTAAACACCTGAACCTGCACTATATTTACATCTAAAAGGCTTACAGTAAGATTATTTATTAAATACATTCACAAATACGAAAACAAAGGAGGTTTTTGCTATAATTTTATTTAGTTTTCTATGTTCACAATACAGTTTCAGTTAAAAAAAAAAAACTCTCGTTTTTATTTTTATTTCAGTTAAAAGACAATTATTTTACATTTTAGTTTTCATTTTTATGTTCGTTTTCATTAACTATAATAACCTTGCCGCTTATTTGAAGTATCCTTTCTGATCCTGTCTGTGTTTTTATTGTTCATGCATTATTGTTTCTATTGTTAGATTTGTTGTTGTTATTATTATTATTAGTATTATTATTATTATTATCTTATCTATCCATCATGTTTCATTCATTTTCCTTTGGCTTAGTCCCTTATTTATCTATTCCAGCATATGTTTTATGCAGCGGATGCCCACACAGAAATGACAACTGACCCAGCCGGGACTTGAAACAGCGACCTTCTTGCTGTGAGGCCACAGTGCGACACCACTAAGCCACCGTGCTGCATATTGAACTTACAGAAATTAAATGCACACACAAAAAAACTTCTATGGCTCAGAGAGGATGCAGATGATCCATTAAAAGTTGTGGATATTAACATTTTATTTCGCTCCTTAATGTCTTCTTGTAATGCTAAAGTAGGAAATGAGAGCTGTATTATTAGTAAATGAGGCAGGCTGGAGAGCGCTGATCCGACACAGGGGGTGTGTAATCGACTGACTACATTTGCACCCTAGCGAGGGTCTCACAGTGCAGACACATAAACAGAGCCGCGGTTCTTCTAATGGAGCCCTCAAAACCCAACGCAGGAAAACAACAGAGCGGGAACATTATCAGCGGGTCCACTTGGTTTTCTCCATTAATGGTGCATTAAAAGAAGTGACCAACAATGAGAGACGGATGAAAAGTACAGAGAAGAGAGCGCTAATAGAAAAAGGAACAGGAGAAAGTGCGAAGGACGTTATTGTGTTTTTGTTTTGCCTGATGAAAACACATCAGCGACTGTCAGTCATTTATTCAGGATTATTCAGACATAGGCTCTTGCAATTTGTTGGAGGAGTTTTCAGGAGATTTCTGAATGTCTTCAGAGTGTTTTCAACCCCATTTAAACCGATTCGTAGCATGTAATTTGTGAATCTATTTGCATAATAAAAGAAAATAAAATGAAATAAAATAAAGCTTTAAAAATCCCACTTAAAATGACTTTTGTTGCATAAGAGGCTCAAAAACATCATAACATACACAATTATTTATTAAATCTGAAGGAGATTTGCAATACTGTAAAAAAATGCTGGATTGTGGTAGCTTAATGTTGGGTCAATTTACGGACAAACCCAACTGTTGGGTTAAAAAGTGTCATTTATTTATTTATTTATTTATTTTTAAATAACCCAATATTGGGTGCGACAACCAAGCATTATTTATAGTGTAGATGAAGAAATGTATGTGTTTTATTTTCATCTATTTTCCATATTTAAATATATATACCAGCCCGTTAGTGATTTTTCATGGTTATTCATTCATAATTATACTCTTCACATTTGTTGGAGGAGTTTACAGGAGATTTTTGCATGTCTTCAGAGTGTTTTTATCCACATTTAAAGCCTTTCAGAACAAACTGATTTGTAGCTTGTAAATTGTGCACAATTTGCATGATAAAATAAAATCCTTCAGAATAAACTGCAGCTTAAAAAATAAATCACACCTCAAATAACTTTAATTGCATTAGAGGCTCAAATACTTAACATACACACCTATTTATTAAATCTAAAGAAGATTTGCAATACTCTAAAAAAAAATGCTGGTTTGTTGTTGCTCAGTGTTGGGTCAAATTACAGACAAACCCAACTGTAAAATTGTTTATATCCCCATTTAAAGCCCTTCTCAACAAATTGATTTGTAGCATGTAATGTTCATCCCTTTGCAATAAAATAAAATAAAATAAAATAAAATAAAATAAAATAAAATAAAATAAAATAAAATAAAATAAAATAAAATAAAATAAAATAAAATAAAATAAAATAAAATAAAATAAAATAAAATAAAATAAAATAAAATAAAATAAAATAAAATAAAATAAAACAAAACAAAACAAAACAAAACTAAATTAAATTAAATTAAATTAAATTAAATTAAATTAAATTAAATTAAATTAAATTAAAATAATCCTCCTGAAAAAAAAGGAGCATTAAAAAATAACTTAATATTACTTTAATTGCATTACAGGCTCAAATACGTAATAATATTCACATTAATTTATTATATCTGAAGGAGATTTGCAATACTCAAAAAAGGTGGTTTGTTGTAGCTCAATGTGGGTCAAATTATGGACAAACCCAACTATGGGTTAAAAAGTGTCATGTAAATATAATTTTAAAAATGTACCTAATGTTGGATACGACAACCAAGCATTATTTAGAGTGTAGATGAAGATGTATGTGTTTTATTTTCATTTATTTTTTATATTTAAATATATATACCAGCCAGTTAGTCGTTTTTCATGGTTATTCATACATAAATAGGCTCTTGCAATTTGTTGGAGGAGTTTACAGGAGATTTTAGCATGCCTTTAGAGTGTTTTCATCCCCGTTTAAAACCCTTCTAAACAAATTAATTTGTAGCATGTAATATGTGCATCTCTCAGCATAATAAAATTTAAAAAGAACTAATAAAAAATCCTTCTGAATAAACAACAGCTTAAAAATAAATAAATAAATAAATAAATAAATAAATAAATAAATAAATCACGCTTCAAATTACTTTCATTGTATTAGATGCTTAAATACTTAATAACATCCACATTTATTTATTATATCTGAACGAGTTTTGCAGTACTCAGTAAATATGCTGGGTTGTTATAACCCAAAGTTGGATCAGATACTGACAAACCCAACTGTTGGGTTAAAAAAGTGTATTTTGTAGTGTAGATGGGTTTCATTTTTATATAATTTTTTCATAATTAAATATACACCACTATATTTGTAAAATATAATGAAAGCACAGTGTGACCAGCACATTGTTTTACTTTGAATTTAATCTCACTACAAATGGACTTTAAATGTCATTTAGATGTCACAAACAATATCATACAATTGTATATCACATACACACGTACACAATATTATATATTACAAAATAATATGATTGTTTTTTCAGTACATTAATTACATCACCAAAGTTCATCGTCATCATTTCTAAAGATTTATTAGTTTAGTGTGTAATTTACGTTCATATGTATTCATATTTTAATCATCTGCACCACGATGCTCACTTTCAGTGCAGGGAAAGCATATTGTGACCAGCGGCTTTCAAGCTTGCAAGTATAAATATGTACATTTTCTTTAAATTATTAACTTATGTTAATTATTTAGCTATTGTCTATGCTGATGGCACTATTCATTGGTATGCATCTTCAGTAGCTGCACCAAAACTTTATTTCCCATCCTTCCTTTCTCTTTGTAAATTGCAAAATAAAAACATTGATTACACAAATGTTCAATATCTGATGTTAATTTTGCTAAAGTCGTGCTAAAAGCTTCTTGTTTTTGTGGCGAGTTGGTAAGACAGGAAGAAATATCATCATTAAATTTTGCAAACTCTGAAGAAGAAACTTTTCATCGTTTAAATGCAGCACTTTTAGTCCATCAGATTTAATTGGATGATGAAGCTCTACAATAATTATCACAAACCTCATCAAGCCTGTGTGTTTATCTGGGACACCTCATCGATGTTTGAGGAACTGTGCATATATTTTGGGTAATGCTCAAGAATTGATCGATTCTGGGAAACTGTAAACTCTGCTATCGATGATCTTTGGTCTTCAACATATTCCTAAATGAATCAAAGTATTTTATCTGGGGGATTTCCTTATGAAAGTTGAAAAGAGGATAGATGTTTAATTAGATTATTATTGGCAAAAATGTTTATTTATATTTAGATATAAAATATATGTGTAAATGATACTGTAACAGTCCCAGTTCCATATTTTATCTGCCACGTCTGACGCATGGTGCAAGGAATGAAACGAATGTGAGGATCCAAATGCAGT
>NC_079458.1:2245732-2260732 GCF_903798145.1 Danio aesculapii
AACAAATGTAAAAATAATATTATTTTAGGACCTTAAAATAGGTGACATGGTGGCTCAGTGATTAGCACTGTTGCCTCACAGCAAGAAGGTTGCTGGTTCAAGTAACAGCTGGGTCAGCTGACATTTCTGTGTGGAGTTTACATGTTCTTCCTGTGTTGGCGTGGGTTTCCTTCGGGTGCTCCGGTTTCCGCTGATTAAAACATATGGTGGATAAGTTGGCGGTTCATTCCGCAGTGGCAACTCCTGATGAGTAAAAGGACTAAGCCGAAGGAAAATGAATGAATGAAGACACTAAAATACAATTTCTTTTTAATTTTTTAAAATAAATTGCTATTAAATGGATTTACATGTTCATTAAAATGAATTAGACGTGCTTTTCCTTTACTAAAATTTATTGAACAATTTAAAAAAGAACCCAGTAAATAATTATTTGTAAAAAAAAAAAAAATTTAGAAATGTAAATGAAATTTAAAAAGGCTTTAAAACTATTTTAAGTCCATTTTTTCAAAATATTTGTAAAAATCTGTTGTTAAACTATACATTTCATGTTGTTAGTAAATAAGACAGGCTTTTTGATTTATATTATTATTATTATTATAATTTTAAAATGATAATAATAATAATAATAATAATAATAATATTAATTATTATTATTATTATTATTATTATTATTATTATTATTATTATTATTATTATTATTATTATTATTATTACTATTATTATTATCATCATCATCATCATTATTATTATTATTATTAATACATTTATTATTATTATTACTACTATTATTTTTATTATTAATAGTATTAATATTAATATTATTATTATTAATATTAATACATCATCATTATTATTATTATCATCATTATTATTATTAATAATAATTGTATATTTGTGATGTTAAAACTTAATACATTTTATATTAAAATGTCTTGAAAATATTTAATAATTTAATCAATTTAGTTCTCTTTAACACATGAGATGGAAACTTCATTCGCTAATTATTTATGCAATATTTAAAATATTAATTTAAGTGAAATTGAAATTATGGAATGTAAACTTTATGTGAACAAATGACAAGGAATTACAACATTAAGTTGCTATTTATGAACATCAAATGATGCCATAAAAATCTGAAGTCTGACCACACAATATATGCTTTACAAATAATTATTCATTCATTCATTCATTCATTCATTTTCTTTTCGGCTTCGTCCCTTTATTAATCTGGGCTTGCCGAAGCGGAACGAACCAAAAACTTACCCAGCGTAGGGGCTGGGCGATTTGGCCTAAAGTCTCAATTAACTGAACATTTTAACTCGATTATGATTAATGATTGATTATTTTATTTTTGCCCTCAGAGATCACAGACAAGTTTTGTACAGTTAATATGCTCACATATTACAAGCGAGAGATTTCTGAATATAGGGTGCATTATTTGATTTTAAAATAATTCAAGGAAACACACACGATCGACTATCTACGATTATTTATTAAACATCATCACAGAACAACTGAAATTAAAACACACATGGCCTAAGATGCGGCTTTCCTTGCCACCCACCATCGCCACCGCTACCAAACTAACCAATCACAAAGCTTGCGCTATGTGTCTTTGCGATGTGTAGTTACAGGTTTTGCGCAGATATGTGAAGGACCATATGTGTGCGCTTGGCAGAAGCATAATATCATAATAATAATATAACAAGTATAAATAGTAATATATTAAGTATAAATCAGCCTTAGCAAAGCGAAGTCACGTGACTCCACACACGGTAGGGAAAGTAATTGAAAAAAATTGACCTGGAAAAATTTGATCGATTATAGGTTCTGATTGTCGATTTCGATTACTTTTTGATTAAATCGTCCAGCCCTAATCCAGCATATTACCTAATTTACCTAATCTACGCAGCGAATGCCCACCTTACAAACATGACTCCTGTAAAATAATGATTTCCAAAATAAAATTAATGAAAAGATATGCATATATTGGTATTTAAAAATACAGAAAAAAATACATGCATTTCAGATACAGTATCATCAGAAATCCTATATTGTGCATCCCTAAATGCAACACCTAAAAACATAAACTAAGAATATTTAGGAAAATTATCAGCAAATAAAACTAATGCAAACACAGCACATGTGTAGCATATATATGGGTGTGTGTGTCCTGTATAGGTCCAGGAGAATCTCACTTGTGAGAATAACACAGTGAAGGGCGACGGGATAAAGCCGGTGTCAGCTGACCTGGAGCTGTGAATGTGTGTGAGCTGTGGCTAAAAATACAGCCGCCCAGGAATGACAAACATGTAAAGTCTGATTCTCTCTGGGAGACACAAGGGACCTGCACCAGCCGGCGAAGACAAAACAAGAAGAGCAGAAAATGTGTGCATGTGTGCATCTGTCTGTGTCAACACAAATGTGTGCTCTTTGCAAAGCATTCCAGTCTCTTGCATCATATAAAGCACCAAATCCACATTAATAACTGTACTGTAGCAGTGTGCTTGTCTTGAAAACCAAATTGGGTATTATTGGTATTCTGTGGTTTACACGGGGTTGCAAATAAGGGTGTAGTTAAATCCCATTTTTAAAAGTCTAATTGTTCTGTAAGCACTTAATCCACTGCTTTCTTATCTACATTTCAGCTTTCTTAATAATGTGGCAATGCATACTGTGAATATTGCCACTTTTGAGGAAAAAATGTGTTAAATGAATGAATGCTTAAATATAGGAAACATCTTAAAGAAAAGAAATCTACCAAAAATAGAAAATATTATTATTATTATTATTATTATTATTTATTTATTTATTTTTTTGAATTTTTATTATTATTATTATTATATATATTTTTTATTTTTTTAATACATTTTATTATTATTTTTTTAATAATATTATTATTATTATTATTATTATTATTCATTTTATTATTATTATTATTATTATTATTATTATTATTATTATTATTATTATTATTATATTTTTTAAATTATTATTATTATTTTTTTATTATTATTATTTTTTTTTTTTTTAATTATAATTATTAATTAATTAATAATTTTTTAAGCAAAAATATTAAAATCCATGGATTAATGTCCAATAATAATCCATAGGGGTGTGATGAGAAGCTTACTCCACAAGACAAGACAAGACACGAGATCTTCAATGATGAAATGAATAGAAAATATTTTATTGAACTGAAAAATAAAAATAAAAATAAAAAAGTCACAAATTGCAAAACAATTTAGGTGCTTTTTTGAAATCAACTTAATAAACGTAATAAATGTTATTTTACCTCCACTTTAATGAATTCTATGCAGTAAAAAACATGCAAACACAGCAAAATATTTTAGATTAGATTAGATTCAACTTTATTGTCATTACACATGTACAAGTACAAGTGTTCCTTATGCTGCTCTCTGATTGGCCGTAGGTAAAATATTATTTTTTTTAATCAAAACACATTTCATATGGCACGATTTTGAATCGCTGACCAGTCCAGATATTTAGTATGCCAGATATCCCACGGGTTTCGGCGACTCGTCTGCAATTCTCTCAGATCGCCTATTTGATAGTTCACACTGATTGATTGTTATTCGCGTGAATTTGCCTGTGATTTCAGGCACTTGTCTGCAATTTCTAAAAACCTGTAGACAAGTCAAAATTAGGGCTAAAATCATGCAGTCTGAACTCTGCATTAGTATGTGAAGTTAAAGTAAAACATTAAACAAAACATTTTGTGAGATGCACAGAATTTATTGCAGTTATATATGCATATTAGTATATGCAAAATAAATATGTTTGGATAAAAAAGTCTGATTGTTGAGATTGTTACAAATGTTTCATAATATATTTCATAACCCAACATCTGTACAACGATACATCCCCTGTGCTGCCACAAGAAAAGCTGGTGTTTATCACAGTCACTATATAGTAGGAATAAATACACACAGTACACCAGGCCAGCACACTTCCAATCATTGCCTAAACAATATTTCCAGCCTTAGATCTTGGCCTGAGTGCAATTTAACCCCCTGCAGTGAATAAAACACATTTACTTCTGGAATGACATGAAGACATTAGAGAAAATGTGCAAAAAATAAATGTGGTTTCATTTAAATGAGCTCCAATGAAAGAATGTGAACATGCTTGGTTGCACCTGTCATATTTGTTCTCTGGTTATGGATTAATAACTTAATTTTTGATGCAGATGGGTCTCTAGGCAACTGAAGCAGGAGCTCACTGGATCATGAAGAACACAGCTCTGTGTGTACATGTGTGTTTATATTATTGTGTATCTGTCTTTAGTTTATCACAAAAAAATATACCTACAGAAACATTGATAGTCACGGTTGGTTAATACTTCTATATGTAACAGAAAAGCCAATGTGCATAAATGGATGTGTGTTTGCATTTAAAACCACTTTAGTGTGACGACAGCATCAGTTGAAGCGGGATGGGATGCTTGGAAATGATATTTGCACTTGTCACGCTGTCTGTGGGGATTCAGTGTCTCTTTACTTTCCCAACAGGCTTTTCAATCAATAAGACATCAAGACAGAATGTCTCTAATAATAGGAGGTCAAACACTGGACAGAACTAATGCTTACACACACACATAGCTCCGGGTGTAATCACAGAGTCAATACTGAGCTGTGTAGAGACTCATCTGCAGTTCAAATACATGCGCAGATGGATCAGATCTGATTTACACACCCTAAACTTCATATTAAGAAGGGATCTGTTATCTTCACATATTTACAAACACTTAATATTCAATGATATCATCTAATGTAACGCACTGGTGCTATCAGATGAGGCAATTTCAAGCTGGAAAAGAAGCTGCTGAACAAACTTAATACTGGATTCAGTTTGTTTCATATTTGACAAAGTGTGCATAAAGTTTACATTCCATGATTTCAATTTCACTTAAATTAATATTTTAAATATTGCATAAATAATTAGCGAATGAAGTTTCCATCTCAAGTGTGTAAGAGGACAAAATTGATTAATTAGCTAAATATTTTCAAGACATTTAATATAAAATGTATTGTTTTAACAACACAAATATGCAATAAATAATAATAATAATAATAATAATTTTAGTTATAATAATTTAAAAAAAGAATAATAATAATAAAAAAGAAAATCACAGTGGCTCAGCGGTTAAGCACTTTAGCCTCACAGCAAGAAAGTCACTGGTTCGAGTCCTAGCTGGGAGTGTGCCACATCCATAAAGATGGACAAGACGAACCATTTGTGTTGGTGAAAACCAATAAAAAAAAATTCCAATTTATCCAATTATCCAATTATCCAATTCTCAATGCACCAATCAGACGACTCCTAAGGTACTACAAATACCCTGGGTTACGTACCACCGCTATCTTCGTTTTGAAGAATTCCCCATCCACCCCTACTCCTCCTTCTTCCTAGATGGGTGACACGGTGGCCCAGTGCTTAGCACTGTTGTCTCACAGCAAGAATGTCTCTGGTTCTAGGCTTTACCAAACCAGCAGACATTTCTGTGCGGAGTTTGCATTTTCTCCCCGTGCTCACATGGGTTTCCCCCGGGTTCCCCGGTTTCCTCCCACCGTCCAAAAAACATGCAACATAAGTTAATTGACTAATCCAAACCAGCATTGTAGACATGCTTCTAGTAATGGTTATCTCTCAAGAGCAATCACTGGCTGTTCATTGGTTAAAACAGCAGGGGATTTCTCGAGATCTACCTGAGCTCAAACTCCCCTCTCGCCTTGCAACAGGAGGGAGCCCCAGGCTCGAGGATCTTGAGCTCAGGGCTCTCTCTCGGGACAGCATGCCAAACAAGCTTATAATTAATCATCAGCTAAGTGTGAACTCTTGAATAGTTGTTTACAGAGTTTGGGTTTAACCTTAATGTGCATTGCACACACTTTTTAAGATTTTATGTATCAAGTTTAAGGTCTCTTTAACACTTATGTTTATTTATTAAGAGATCAGATATTTTGTTTCAATATTTTTGTTTTTGACTATTAAAACTATTTGCCTTGTCGGTCAATAAAAATAAAGTGGTTAAATAACAAAAAAAAAATCCTAATATTCCTAAATGTATTGTTAAAAATATTCAATAATTATCTATATCGAATTATATGAAACATATCATGATTTTTTTTTTTTTGCAATATCGCCCAGGCCTGTTCGTTACTACCCATCTTTGACTATTTGTCAAAAAAACAGCAGGTGATTTCATTGGTGATTTTTACATGGGCTGTGAAAGAAAAACACCAACTGTCTGGATTTGGATTGCAATAAAATCACCCCAGTAAATGATGAAAATCCCTCACATCCCACTGAGAAAGTATGTTCACAGACACATTTATTGCTAGTAATCTTATTCACCATTGGCTACTGAGACTCTTAAAAGTCGAGTCACATTTATTAAGCTGATTCAGTATTCACAACCTTATATTTCTCTCTTTTTATTTTTTAACGTTGGCACAGTTGTAGTTATTATTGATTGTGTTTGGCATCAGCATCCACCTGCCGGGGAGAGAAACCGCCTGCCAAACATGAACAGGATCTTCTTGGGAGTCTTGTTCACAGCTATTGTGAGTCCTAAATGCCTCACAAAAGCATTTTCTATGGCACGATTGGAAGAACAAGCTGAAGGAAATGCTGACATGCGGGTCTGTAGTGTCTGCTCTGATAACAGACGTGTCGTCCATGGAAATGAGCCGTGGCCTCTCGTGGGCTTTCTCCTGACATTTACAATTCCCAAAAAGAAAAAGAGATGCACGGACGAGCTCTTTGACTCTCATGTCACGCTTCTAATACAAGTTC
Organism: Danio aesculapii; assembly: GCF_903798145.1. Lineage (NCBI taxonomy): Eukaryota > Metazoa > Chordata > Actinopteri > Cypriniformes > Danionidae > Danio > Danio aesculapii. Next base: position 2,252,552 of record NC_079458.1, read on the forward strand.
GGTTTTTCTCTCACATTTGTATGGAGGGTGTTGATGTGATCTGAAAGCACAGGTTGTAGCTCCTAACACCTTGTTCAGTTTTTCTGGTTATTTTGTAGATTAGTAGAGCATTCTGTACTGTGAGAAGCAGGGAAATTATCACCACAGGATGCTTTATTCAGTGGGTAATGGCCAGATATTTGCTCAGGGAGACTGGATGTTCTGTCAGATATTTTGCAGCATTTTTATGTAGTATTTTAATCTTGTGTAATTGTCTTGCGTCTTCTTTTTCTTCATACTTCAGAAACAGCATGCACAGATGCATGTTGTTCGGAACATGGAAAATGAGATGCTTATAATAAATAAGCAAACCAATCCAACCTGATGCAAATAGTCCAGTTTATAGATGAAATCTAAGTTCAGTTAGATTTTTTTTGGTTTTGTCTTGTTTAAATTTAATGATAAAAGTATGAGCAATTGGTTTATAGAAATGTAACATCATGCTAATCTGTTTAAGGGTCAACAATAATAGTGGACGATAAAATGTTTATTTATTTATTAGATATTCTATTATGACACAAGGCTCAAAATGAACCATTTTGCCTGGTAGCTCCGGTGCTCCTAATATCAAAAATGTAGGCACACCAAACAAAAATTAAGAGCACCGTTACTACAAGTTTTATTTCAACATATTTATTGCATTTGAAATTAACACCAATCAAAACTACAAAAAAAAATCTGCATGCACTGCTTGACATGAATGAGATGAACTGAGTTAATGATAATAACTGTGCTGTTCTCATGGGGGGTGTCTGATATTGCACAGATGCTATTGACATTTACCTTAATATTTGCATCCATCATCTTAATATTGTAGCAATAATGGTCTTTACATGAGCTGCAATATTTAATCTTAGTGAATCCAAGCCTTTTTGCGATGATGTATGCGGTGTTAAATTTTACATAAAGCTGCCAATTGCACTGCTGATAGCATCTTGTCGATTAAATAAAGGATTAAACAGAACACCTCTCTCGCTTAATTTGTGCAGATTCAGTGGTGAACGCTGTTACCTGAAAACTCTATCCCACTGGCTTTACAGTGATTGGCTTTAGTTTTCATAGCAGACTTTAACCCACTGGAGATCTTTTATCCACTCTTCGAAAAGTGTAAATGTTGGATTAACATTCACCACATGATCAATAATCCGATGCACCATTATTTGTAATTTCAGGTGGTTTCTAAAACGAAATCTGTCAGTGTGCTTTTCATTCTCTCATCTTCAGCACTGAACATTTTCACGGCTGTAGCTCCCTATCATCTGAAGGCAGGAGCGTTGACTGAATGATTGACAGCTGATATTAACCAATCCATTCTCGTTCAGTTCTAGCACAGTGGGCCAATCAGAAGAGCTTGAAGGCGGGGCAAGCATTGCGTTATTTGTTTACTGTAGAAAGTTGACATGTCAACTGTTTTAAAATCCATCCTGAGCACTGCGTTTCGCATTTTCTAGTAGATGGATTCTGCATAAATGTCTCCTAAATCTGCGCATGCGTTGAACGTTTTGCTGTGAATTTTATACACCTGCACAAATGCTTTCCTTTTGTAATGAGTGGCAAAACAAAGGTATTTTAATAGCCATTACGTGTAGTTTAATATTGACAAACACTAGCTCTTCTTTCATTTATTAATTACATTTTTATCAAATTCTTGTTATTATACTGTAAATTCTATTTTTATGGCTGGCTTCCATGAAGGTGACCTTGTTTTTTTACATTACGGAAGTCTCAGTTCTCATCCATCTAAATCCAGTTAGTGCTGCGTATGTCATAAGCACAGTTTTCTGCAGGAGATTCAACTGATGTCACTGGGTCTTTAAACAGCCGGAGATCAGACCAGACATCTGAGAGATCGGGCTCAGAGTCTGAGCTCCAGAGCTGAACCCCATGCTGCCTCATGCACTGATCCCATCATCAGTGCTCTCATGCTGGGGACGGAGACTCAGGCGCTTCCCTGGAGATCAGCTGGAAGTGCAAACACAACCAGAGGCTTTTATATATGGATAATTTGTTGTTTACCCTGGAAACCCACGTCAGGCCTGTGTTGATGTTTGTTTGGCTTTTATTTAATTTTATACTTCAAAAGAAATTATTTTTGACAGTTGTTATCTATCTATCTATCTATCTATCTATCTATCTATCTATCTATCTATCTATCTATCTATCTATCTATCTATCTATCTATCTATCTATCTATCTATCTATCTATCTATCTATCTATCTATCTATCTACTGTTCTACCATTCTATTGTTATATCCATAATTCCATCCATCTGTTCATCCGTCAATCATTCTATCTATTGTTCCATCTATCATTCTGACATTCTATCTGTCATTTAATCTTTCATTCTGACATTCTATCATTCTGACATTTCATCAATCCATCCATCCATCCATCTATCTATCTATCTATCTATCTATCTATCTATCTATCTATCTATCTATCTATCTATCTATCTATCTATCTATCTATCTATCTATCTATCTATCTATCTATCTATCTATCTATCTATCTATCTATCTGCCTATCTATCTATCTATCTATCTATCTATCTATCTATCTATCTATCTATCTATCTATCTATCTATCTATCTATCTATCGTTCTACCATTCTATTGTTATATCCATAATTCCATCCATCTGTTCATCCGTCAATCATTCTATCTATTGTTCCATCTATCATTCTGACATTCTATCTGTCATTTAATCTTTCATTCTGACATTCTATCATTCTGACATTTCATCAATCCATCAATCTATCTATCTATCTATCTATCTATCTATCTATCTATCTATCTATCTATCTATCTATCTATCTATCTATCTATCTATCTATCTATCTATCTATCTATCTATCTATCTATCTATCTATCTATCTATCTATCTATCTATCTATCTATCTATCTATCTATCTATCTATCTATCCTTGTGTTGGCTCGGAGCGTGATACTTCTCTCTCTGCTTTAATGAATTAAACACAGCCGTTTGTTGCTGTATGCAAATCCCCCTGCTGCAGATCATTTGAATATGGAAATGACCCGGGGAACTCAAACTGTGTGTGAAAGCCCAGAGCTGCGGTGAGGGTTGAAGCCAGCATCAGGTGTGATGTTCAGATGCCCTGTCTCACTGCCACACATTGTACCGACCGCCGTCTACCAGCTCCCACAATCCCACTGACACATGTTTCTGCCTGCCAGTGTCACTCTCCGCTGCTGCAAGGCAAATAAAATGCAAATTCCTCAAATCTCACACCTCTCTCCCAAATCACTTCCATCACTTATAAAGTTTTTTTCTTTTGGAAAAGTTTTAAAACTTCAGTACACTCAAAAAAAAGCGTAGGTGTAAATTTATTTAATTAGGACCCATATTTTTTTACTAATTTGATATGCATTATTTCAAAGGCAAGAACAAACATTTTTTGAACCAAAGGTTGTTCAAACCAGAATGGACAACCAGAATGTTTTGTTATTTATTAAAACTCAAATCTGCTTTAAAATTGCTTTAAAGCTGTTTAATAATTTAATAAATGTAAATTAATAAAGCTGCCAACACCCAAAGCATGAGTATTACTCTACCGCATGGTGATAACCTCAAAACTCAATCTGAAGATTAGGATCAAGTCTTCAAAATAATAGATAATCTTTAAATATTGCATACAAAATAAAGCTTTGTATTTTAGGTGTGTAATGGTAAATGGATTTGAAAGAAAAGACCATGCAACAACTTTGCAGTCATTCACAGTATTTGCGTCTTTGCATCTGAAAATGTGTACAGAAATAGTTCCGCCATGTTGCTTGCTACTTTAAACACCTGCGAGTGTACTGATATTGAGTGCTCAGGCTAAAATTGCTTTATGAGTTCATTGTACTCAAAAATGGCCTCCAAGTCACCAGATCTCATTCCAATAGAGCACCTTTGGGATGTGGTGGAATGGGAGATTGGCATCATGGATGTGCAGCCAACAAATCTGCAGCAACTGTGTGATGCTATCATGTCAATATGGAGCAAAATCTCTGAGGAATATTTCCAGTACCTTGTTGAATCTCTGCCATAAAGGATTAAAGCAGTTCTGAAGGCGAAATTGGGTCCAACCGGACCTAGTAAGGTGTACCTAATAAAGTGGCCGGTGAGTGTATATAACAGACTAATACAAAAAAAATTATCCACACCAGAATGCACATAAATATGATTTTTATTATTATTATTATTATTATTATTATTAAATAATCATAAAAGTTGAAGATTAACCAGTGGTCATCAACATAAAAGGAAGAAATATTGAGGAAAAAAATCATTTAAACATTCTTGTCCCTCTTTGGAAAATAAGCACTAACAAATCATTCACAATTGTGGAAGGAACGTCCCTCAATTATCATTTATGGTACATTGTCTTTACAGTAAGACATTGCAGCAGCCAGATCCGATCAATAACTACAATTATGCCATGATGAATGAAAACCAGCAGAAGACGTACAGAAAAAGAAAGCTAATCAAATACTGCTTGGCTCATAATAGAGAAGGATCCTGCCAAGAAATGAGCTGTAAACATGGAGGAGATCCCTGATGGAGCCCGCAGGACAGGTGCGCTGCTGGACATGATAATCTTCAACACTACTCAAGGAAATGAACAGGCTATTTTTAAAGAACTGCTGTAGGAAATAATACGCAGATCCCAAATGCCAGGAAGGTCACGTTTCTGCTCAAAGAGTGTTTGGATTGCAGAAATCAGAGTTCATACCGGGACTGGAAACCCTTGAAAATACGTTAAAGTAGGTTTATCATGGTTTGAAAAGTGCTTAGATTTTGCATAAAGTGCTTGAAACTGATCAGAAAGGTAATTGTGCTGGTTCCCTAATAACTGATCTTGCTAAATAGTAATGATTAACGATTTAACAGGGTATTCACTTCCAGCTTTTGACAGAAATCAGGCCACTGATAGACCCCAAGTGATGCTGGTCATGTATTTAATTACATCTAATGTTAACATTTTTATATAAGATAATGTTTTACTTGATAAGATTCCGAGAATAAAGCAAAATGTGTTTGTTTATAGAAAAGGAATTGTATGAATAGCACATCCACCTAATTTTGAGACTGAAAAACACTGATTTAATTCAAATTAATCTCTTTGCTTTTGCACAAAATGAAACTCTGGAGTCTGCGCAAGTTCCTGTAGTGTAATTTGCTGCTTTTTGTTTTTAATCAGCACCCTCTGAAATTAAAATGTAGACAATTAAATCTGAAATCTGCATGTTCTTCCATAGTGTTCAGAAAAAAAATGTCAAAATGGACTGAAATATACTACTACTAGTGACAGAAATATATTACTATTGTACAGAAGGAATTAATTGCCAAAAAATACAAATAAATACTTTAATTAAAACAGAAAATTACACAACTTTTTATCCATGTTTTAATTTAATGTGAAAATGTTTTGTACGTGTTTGGATTAAATAAATAATAATAATGAAAGGAAAATAAAAATGAAAGGAATTTGGTTGAAAATAAAACATTTAATAAGGCTGTAAAATTATGTTGAAAAAATATATTGTATAAATATATGTACTATTTTTTTAAATAAATGTTTAAAACGCTACTAAATGTGCCTTCCATTAAAATTGAGTCAATTTAAATCACTGAAAAAAAAAATCTATACTTTTTTTGTAGCAAAAACAAATAGATTTGACAGGGCTCAACATACGATGGAGCTTAAAATATGACAAAACAATCTGAATTTAAAATGTGTTCATTTTAATTATTGACAAGTGTAATTTAATTAAACTGAAAACTAATATACGTTTAGTCATATTAAGCCCGTATACATCCAAATGATCAGATGAAGTGGATTTAGTACCTAGTGTGCCACAGAAAATTATGTGATAAAAAATTTAGCTCTGCATTATTTTTTAAATAATTGTTGCTTTCAAAAACAACAAAAAATGTGCATTCCATTAAAATGGATTAAATATAATCCATATATAAAATGGACAAATAAATAAATAAACAAATAAATAAATAAATAAATAAATAAAATTATTTGTAACAACAACAAAGATTTCACAGGCTCTACATACTATGGAGCTTAAAATATGACAAAACAGTCTGAATTTAAATTGTGTATATTTTAATTATTGACAATTGTAATTTAACAATACTTAAATTGTATATGTTTTGTCATATTTTAAACTCCATATACATCCAAATGATCAGATAAAGTGGATTTAGTGTGCCACGGAAAATGAAGTGACATAAAAATTATGCTCTGTACTATTTTTAATAAAATTAAAAAACAAAAACTAAAATGTGCATTCCACTAAAATGGATTAAATTAAAATAACTAAATAAATAAATTTGGTAACAACAACAAATAGATTCCACAGGGCTCTACATACTATGAAGCTTAAAATGACAAAACAATCTGAATTTAAATGTGTTTATTTGATTTCTTGACAACTGTAATTTAATTAAACTGAAAATTAATAGATGTTTAGTCATATTAAGCACCATATACTTCCAAATGTTCAGGCAAAGTGTATTTAGTAACCGGTGTGCCACAGAAAAAGATGTCACATAAATATTGCTCTGTGCTAATTTTATATATATATATATATATATATATATATATATATATATATATATATATATATATATATTTTTTTTTTTTTTTTAAACTACTAAAATGTGCATTCTATTAAAATTGAGAAAATTAAAATGATTTAAAAATAAATAAATAAAATAATAAAATAACTTTTGTTACAGCAACAAATATTTACTGCTCGAAAAAAATAAATAAATAAAGGGAACACTTAAACACAATGTAACTCTAAGTGTTCCCTTTATTTACTTGAGCAGTATATTTCACAGGCCTCTAGGCATGGGACAATAACCAGTTATTAAGAGGTTTTAATGTTTTAAAGTGATTTCAAGCTTTAAAAACCAGCCAAATTCACATATTTAGAAAAAAATATATGTAAATTTGTGTTTTCTAATGTGTTCTTTACAACTACTTTCTCTAGTTTTTAGGGCAACAGTACCTCCAGTAGAAAATAACCCTTCACATCAAAAGATACTGGTCAGCCCACGATTCAGGATCTGAAAATCACATCTGAAAAACTAAATCGCTTATACACCAACATCCAACCTTACTTTATATCCACAGAAAAGAAAGATCTTCAAAGATGCCTTATCAAGTTGTGAAGAAATCTGTGTTTTTGAAACTAATGAAGACAGCAGAAGTCAATGATTTATTTTAATTATTTAGCCTGACAAGTTTCATGTAATTTTCCTTCACCTTAGTCTCTGCTTTATCAGAGGTCACCACAGTGGATTAAACCACCAATTCCAGCATATGTATTACAAAGCGGATGTCCTTCCATCTGCACCCCAGTACTGGGAAACACCCATACACACAGACACTCATACACTCCAGCCAATTTAGTTCATCCAATTCCCCTATAGCGCATGTGTTTGTACTGTGGGGGAAACCAGAGCAGCTGGAGGAAACCCACGCCAACATGAGGAGAACATGCAAACTCCACACAGAAACACCAACTAAGCCAGCCGGGGCTGGAACCAGCGACCTTCTTGCTGTGAGATCACAGTGCTAAACACTAAGCCACCATGCTGCTTCACTGGTTCAAAATATTATAAACGTTTCTTAAAATAAAACATCCTGTGTTGAATGGGGAAAAGAGTTTACATTAAAATAAGAATATTAAAGCAGTAATCACAATACAATGACACCATAATATTGTTTTTTCAATATTATCATACTGTCAGAATCTTACTGCCTACTCTACTATCTATATGATCAGGTGAAGTGGATTTAGCAAACGGCGTGCCACAGAAAATATTAGGCTGTGCCCTTTTTAACCCAGCTTAACACATCAGCTTCTCTCTCTCTCTCGTTTTCATGGGTAATGCACCCGAGTTGAGTTTAAAACTCAGAGTGATTGATTAAGTGCCGGTCAGATCAGCGACGGACAATAGAGAGAAGGAAAGGGCAATCCATCAAGATGAAGGCTGATGCCAACGCACAGCACACCAGATAAATGGGCACACCACAACGAGGAAAGGAAAAAAGAAAAAAAGAAAGTTTCCCTCCTCCTGTTTCTCTCCTCCTGCAGATCATGAAGGGGAAGATC
>NC_079458.1:2265732-2321988 GCF_903798145.1 Danio aesculapii
GAAACGCTGGATTCAATAAAAGCAGCTCCTTCCAATTTTAAAGGCTTAACTAGGTTAATTAGGTAAACTAGGCAAGGCAAGTGAGATAATTAGGCAAGTCATTGAACAACAGTGGTTTGTTCTGTAGACAATTGAGAAATGTTCATAAGAGAGATAATAAGATGAACTCAAAAACAGTTCAATTAAACTAAACAAAACACTACACTTTAATGCCAGCCAAACTAAACCATTATAGAAAATACTGTGAAAACATTCCTTGCTTTAAGCACCACTAGGGAATATATACTTTTGTTAACTATTTGCTTGACAAATGCACACTGATTACATTTCAAACGACCCAGAATTCAGATAAACAAAGCAAAAAACACCAGAAAGCCATCAGTCTGCTTTGAATTAAACCAGTCAAGGCCAACAACCAGCAAACAAACACTAGCTTTATCAGATGTTCATCCAGAAGCGAGTAATGAATTGCTGGATTAATAATAAAGCACAGCTCCTACCGTCCTTCCTGTAGAGTGCAATCTCCACCTTCCTCTCCTCGGAGCCCAGCAGCGCCTGCGCCATCTGCGCGATGGCCAGCCGCTTGGTGTGTGGGCCGTACAGAAAGTTACAGGTGCAGGGCTTTTGCATGATCTCCGCCCGGGTGTAGCCGCACATGTGACAGAAGCCATCGTTACAGAAGATGATGGCGCAGTTCTCCACCCGCGCATTGGCTATGATGAACTTTCTACCTGTGAGCGAGACAGAAAATGAACTCTTATGTTATATGATTCATGGTGGGTCACTTAGTGCTGGGCGTTTAGAATGTATTTGTGCATAATGGCCAAATAGAAAATTACCAGTAAAATTAAATAAAATAAAAAAATGTAAATAAAAAAATTTATAAATAAATGTAAAAATAAAAAAATAATTAAAAATAAAAACAAATAATAATAATAATAATAATATCAATTATAAAATGTTATTAAAATAAATTAAATTAAATCAAAAAAGAAAAACGTAAATTTAAAATTTAAATGATTAAATATATAAAAGTAAAATAAATTAAATTAAATAATAAAATTGTATAAAACATAAAAAATAAAACAAAAAATAAAAGAATTTAAAAATGTAAAAATAAATAATAATAATAATAATAATAATAATAATAATAATAATAATAATAATAACATTTTATTAAAACAATTAAATTAAATAAGAAAAAAGCTAGAAAAATATTATTAAAAATTCATTCATTCATTCATTTTCTTTTCGGCTTAGTCCCTTTATTAATCTGGGGTCACCACAGCAGAATGAACCACCAACTTATCCAGCATATGTTTTACCCATCACTAGGAAACATCCATAAACATTCACACACATAGACTACGGACAATTTAGCCTACCCAATTCGCCTGTACAGCATGTCTTTGCACGGTGGGGGGTAAATTATTAAATATATTATTCAATTATTTAAAAGAAATAAAAAATAAAATATTTGAAGAAATTAAATGGTATAAATTAAATAAACAAATAAAATATTGAAGTTTTCCACCTGCACATTAGCTATAATTAATTTTCTACTTGTGACGGATAAAGAATCTGTGAGAGATGCAGATCCTACTTTTAACAATTTGGTGCTTTAAGTGAGACTTTTGACCCAGTTTGCAGATTATTCTTGGAAATAATTAATATGTGACTTGGCGTTTCAATTTACTAATGTAATGAGTAAATATTTATTTGTTACAAATAAATAAAATACAATGAAGACATTTCATTTCACTTAATAATAAAAAAAGGTATAGACTTGGGTTTTGTGTTTTATATACATCATTTTCCGTTCTTTACATTTTTTATAAAATAAAAGAAAATATTTGAAAGACAAAACAATTAACATTAAAAAAATTAAATAGCAATAGAATAAAATAAAGCATTTAAAAGATAAAACAATAACATTTTAAAAATAAATAAAATAAAATAAAATAATAAAATAAAATATTTGAAAGACAAAACAATTAACATTAAAAAATTAAATAACAATAGAATAAAATAAAACATTTAAAAGATAAAAATTAAATTTTAAAAATAAAATAAATAAAATAAAATAATAAAATAAAATAAAATAAAATAAAATATTTGAAAGACAAAACAATGAACATAAAAAAATTAAATAACAATAGAATAAAATAAACATTTAAAAGATAAAACAATTAAATTTTAAAAATAAAATAAATAAAATAAAATAATAAAATAAAATTAAATATTTGAAAGACAAAACAATTAACATTAAAAAATTAAATAACAATAGAATAAAATAAAACATTTAAAAGATAAAACAATAACATTTTAAAAATAAATAAAATAAAATAAAATAATAAAATAAAATATTTGAAAGACAAAACAATTAACATTAAAAAAATTAAATACAATAGAATAAAATAAAGCATTTAAAAGATAAAACAATTAAATTTTAAAAATAAATAAAACAAAATAATAAAATAAAATATTTGAAAGACAAAAACAATTACTATTTAAAAAGAAATAAAATACAATAAAATATTTGAAAGACTAAAACAATTAAAATTTAAAAAGAAATACAATACAATAAAAATAATACAATAAAATTAAATATTTGAAAGACAAAACAATTCATATTTAAAAAAAATAAATAAATAAATAAATAAATTATAAAATAAAATAACAATTTTTTTGAAAGACCACACAATTTAAATTTAAAAATAAATGAAATACAATTAAAAAAATAATAAAACAAAATATTTAAAAGATAAAACATGATCATTACGTGTATTTTCAACTTACTGTTCTTGATTAACTTTTTTGCAACCTAATAAACAAAACCTCATACCGCAACCAAGCAAGTGTACATGTAAAAGGCATCAGATGAACTCAAAGATAAAACAAGACCTGACTGTAAAAGCACATTATCACAGGTGCTGCGGGACAGACACATGGGACTGACCTTCACACGACCCGTCAAATGGGACTCTGTGCCAAATCACACAGAAGGTGTTTAAATCACTAGCTGAGAGTCAGTGAGCTGAAGAGCCTCAGCAATAAGAGAGAGACGGATGACTGCTGCTAAAAACACAAGAGTCTGAAGAGCTGCACAACTCTCTTTCCTTCTGTCATCTCTCACGGGACACAAAACACTGACGACAAATCAAAACCCACAGCCAAAACCGGCAAACAGCAACGCCTTTCAGGAGAAACTGGAGTCAGCAATGTTCCATTAAATGCATGACATTTAATTCAGTTTCAGCAAGAGTCAATGGATGATTTAGTCAGAGAATGCTTGGACTAAATGGAACAAAACAGAAAAAAATGTAAAAAAATACTTAAACAATTCTATATTTTTATGTCATTTTAAATTCTGTCACATTCTGACATACATGTATATATATATATATATGTGTGTGTGTGTGTGTGTGTGTGTGTGTGTGTGTGTGTGTGTGTGTGTGTGTGTGTGTGTGTATTTACATGACAAGCGTTTTTAATAAAATAATAAAAAATAAAATAAAATAAAATAAAATTGCACCAGTTCAACATTTTCACCAGATAGCATGAATAACATGAATATTTGGAAATAATTCATTAAATTTGACTGATTAGGGATTATTCAGGAAGATTTGGGGGATAATTCTGGATTATTATTGGGAAGATAGAAGTGAAGTATTTTACATCACAGTATTCAGGCACAGAAATTAAACAATCAAATGTAAAATAACACTGTATAGTCTTCATTGCATATATAATCCAATAAATACATCGTTATTAGAGTTACAATTTCTTGTGTCTTAATACTTTAAACTCTGATGCCTGAATACTTACACAGTCCCTGGCCTTAAAAACACAAGCAAATGATAATCTTGTGAATCCAAAAATGTTCTAGTAAAATATAATCCTAGCATTTAAACTCAACATTGCACTGCCTGCGATGTATTGCGGATGTGCATATTGTGATATCAATACTGAAACCATATATTGTGCAGCCCTAATATACATTATATATATATATACATATTTTTATATATACATATTTATATTTATATATATATATATATATATATATATATATATAGACATTTATATATGGACATATATATATATAGACATTAGACTATATATATATATATATATATATATATATATATATATATATGTATATGTCCATATATAAATGTCTATATATATATATATATATATATATATATATATATATATTGTATGTATGTGTGTGTGTGTGTGTGTGTGTATGTATGTATGTATGTATGTATGTATATATATATATGTATGTATGTATGTATGTATGTGTGTGTGTGCGTGTGTATGTATGTATGTATGTGTGTGCGTGCGTGCGTGCGTGTATATATATATATATATATATATATATATATATATATATATATATATATATATATATATATATATATATATATATATATATATATATATATATATATATATTCTGCACAGTAATTACTGTAGTGCACATTATTATGTTTTAGAAATGAAAGCAAATTACTGTAAAGCACAGAACAATACATTTTTAACTGCACACATTAAAAGTGGAGTTGCATATGAAGCTAGTTTCCTGAATGAAAACTAGTCACAATGGTGTTAAATGCAAGTAAGCCCATATTAAACAGGTTTCTCCCAAAGAAGGAGCTGGTGAACTGGAGATAAGGGTTTGTCAGGTGATTTTATTAGCCAGTAAAGCATTAGATCTGCAGACTGCGAGTGTCATGCTTAACTGGAAATCTCCCATATTTGTAATTTCCATCCCATATTTGGGTGTCCTCAGGAAAGCGGCAGTGATAAATCTTCTTCAAGGACTGTGAGGAGAGTCGCTCGGCCCTGGACGCTCTCTTCAAACTTCACTCACCCCCGGTAATGGACTTCTGTTGTTAATGTGTCACTGAAGCAAACTCATCCGTCTCTGCATCGTCTCTAGAGCGAAAGCTACAGGGCAGCTTTATGAAAACAGAGGTCATAAACCGAGAGAAGTCTTAAAGTGTGTGATTTTAAAGTAATTTGACTGATTCTAAGTGTTAAACACGTTGAAACCTTGATTTAAGTGGCCTTCAGGAAAGCTGCATTTACAATTGCGTTGGCAAAGTAGAGTTCGGTACCATTCCCAGCAAAAATTTGAGCACTGTTGGGTGTGTTCTTAAACACCGCTGATTTGCCATTGTGTTCTGGTAGCTCAAGCATCCAAAAATATTGCATGATCCACCTGGTGACAAAGTTAAGTTAAAAACCAGCATATGCAATATAAGAGATGATCCAAATGCGTAATCCATAACACAAGCAAGAAGTTCAGAGCAAAAAAAGTCAAACCACAAGATAACAAGACACAAGGAAACCACTTACAAAATGACAGCCAGACAGGGGCTGTTTCTCAATATGCGTTCTTGCGTCCTCATGTAACATCATCTACTGCCAAATGCCAGTTCCAAAACTCAAGACCACAAGAACGGCGGATGAGTGAAAGTTCCTGGATGTGTTCTTGATTTCAAGGATGCACCAGTGCAGACTTGAGCACAAAACTCACTCGAGAAGTCCCAGAAGTCATTGCGGCTGAATAAAGGAGGTGGAAAGTGCAGGATTATATATAGATTTATTATTAAAGTTCGTAAATATAACTTATTTGTCTCAGGAGTTTCCCTAAATGATACGATGAAAGTAAACATTAACATGAAAATCTTAATAAAGGCATAAACACATTAAGGGTGTTTATTTGCTGAAATTTATATTAAAATCTGTTTTATTTGTATTGTGTAATGTATATTTGTGAGGTCTTTATGCATTGTATATATTGTGAAAAGGGAAAAAACAAAAAATTGTTGTATGACTGCTGTAATGTTTAAATAATTTTCTATTAAAATGCGTGTAGGTCATCTGTTCTCGCAATCTCCTGAGTTCGTTCTTCCAAAGTAACCTGGCAAGACAGGTCTTCACAAGAACGCAAGTCTGTTCTCTGTGCTCTTGGAATCGAGAAACAGCCAGGAGTCAGCAAAGGAAGTGTTTAAATGGCCTCTATATAGTCCATGTGATTAACCCGGAATGGCTTCAGCTGAGTGAATGTAATCAGGGGTGATCTGGAACTGGTGTGTGTGTGAGGTGCATAATCGGAAATGTAGTTCAGTGGCAGATGTGCGGTTGGGTGAATGATAGATAGTGTTTTCCAGCGATCTGCAAATGCTAGATTGCAGGTGATTGTAACATTAAGAATGCAGTTTTATTTCAAAACGCAACTAATTTAACGATAATAACCTTCATTCTGTTGCCTTGCAAATATTGCAAATTAGGGTTGTCAAAAGTATGGAGTTCAGTACCAGTTGGTACTCAATTTTTGTAAAAACATGAACACAATGGCCAATGAGAGGTGCTTAAGATCATGCACAACAGTGCTCAAATGTTGGTGGGAAATAGATGTTTTTTAAAATTCAGTACAGATTGGTACCAAACTCCATAATTTAATAATTAATGAAGTTAATTAGCCATCAAAAGACATAATAACACATTGGAAAGCTATGTAATGCAATATACAAAAAATGTGTATTGATTTTTTTATATTATTTATTGTCATTATTTAGTTTTTAATTCAATCATTAATTTTTTAATTACTCCTATATTTTAGTTCTGAAGTTCAAACAAAAACAATAAATATATATTTTTTTGTAGAAAAAATGTTTACTTTGAATTTCTTTAGTCTTTCATACATTTAATTTGAGTGTCAGCTAACTCTTTCACCACTATAGATGAGATTTCTCATCAACTCAGATCTGTGTTTTAGGTGTATTGCAGTAAGTAGTACAGCAAATAAGCTAAATGACAAACATAATAAAAGACACAACACACTTTTCAGAATAGTGCCACTCTGCAAACACTACTGATTGAATGTGCAAGCATGGCATCATAAATGACACGTATATCTTTAATGGGCTGTGTTTGTCCAGCAGTGGCCACCATTAGGTAATTAGTGGCACAGCAGCGCAGTATTGACGAGCTCAGCCACCATCGTCCGGGCAACAGGAAAAACAATCACAACAGAAGCTGGTTCTGCTTCTGATGGCCCTCAGCAGCTGCTGCACACTAAGACAACACACACACACGTGCGCACACACACACATACACACACTCAAACTCACATACAGACAGAGACCCACTCACAAAGACACACAAACAGACACAGACTCAAACTCACACACAAGTCTCCTACCTGCTCTCAGTCCATCTGTCTCTCTGAGATCACAACATTCACCACACATTCATATCCAGGTTCTTACAAAATTTAAAAGTCAAATTTAAGCACTTTTCAAGCACTTTCCAGGTGCATTTACAAACTTACATGTGTGCAAAATAAATGTTTACACACTTCATCGCATTATATCAGATGGCAGGTATACTGCAGTATTCGACACTACGGTACAGTATTGAATTAAATGTAATTTACTCACATCTTAAATATGTTATCTTTCATTAATAATTACAGATATTACTTGTAATTTTATGCATTGTTCACTCATGAAGAGGTAATCTCCTTGCATTTTACTGTTTAAGCAAAGAGTGCAGATTAAAAGAAGCTGCAGAGTTAGATTTTTATGCAAAAAAATATTACCTATCTATCCACAAATTATTATTAAAGTAACACTATTAAATTGTTTAATAGTAATTGTTAAATAAGTTTTTTCAAACACTTTATCCAACAACTTAGCATTTTTTTAAACCTTAAAAACACTAAATTAAAATGTAAGCATTTTCAGCATTTTCAGCACCCATCTGAACCCTACATATACTCTTATTGGCCTAAACCAGTGCTTAATCTGAATGTAAATGGACTAGGACCCGGGTACGAATTACAGGGGGTTTGATCCTACTTATTAACGCTTGATCCACTTTGAAGGACGTCAAAAAAAGATGTGTGTGGGGGGGATCTGCCTTTTAAATACTGGAAAATAAGTTGCACTGATCTGTGTCATGAAAAAGAAATAAATACAAATAAAAGTAAAAAGTTACCATAAATATGACTACCCCTATAATGGTTCATACCGTTGTCAAAGCATGACCGCACCAGCAGGGACCTGGTAAACTTATTCAGTTGGTGGTTTGAAACCGGCAGATTTAGTCTATTACTGATAGATGTGTTCAAGTGTTCACTTCGATTCTTGTAAAATTATTCTGCATTGCCAGAAAATAGGCTAACTTCCATCAGTATAACCGATATGACCAACTGCTTGCACAGGTAGCATGCCATGAAACTGTTATAACATTTGTGAGAGACCATTAAATAATAATAAATTATTATATTATTAAATCCTTTGTATAAGTAGAACTTCTTGTTGGTATTGCCACTTCATGATGAATCGCTGAATGCCTCATTTGTAAGTCACTTTGGACTGCTAAATTACTAAATGTACATGTATTTTCGTAATATCACTGCACTGCTGAAGTCATCGTACAGCAGCAATATTTTCTTGATTATTGGAGAATGAGAATGGAATGAGAATGGAATGAGAGTGGAATGAGAGTTTAGCTCCTCTAGCCATATCAGCCTAGAAAATAACGTTTCATTTTCCATTGGTCTTAGTACATGATTTAACTACAGAAGTGTCAATTTTTACGTAGGAAAATTATCAAAACTCTTTGATCATTTATGAATGAGATGCTAATGGTCTAATTCAATTCAATGATCTATGCTAAGCTAAGCTAAAAGCTATCCTGCCAAACCCAGAGATCAGCTGAAAGCATTCAACAATGATAAAACTCATCTGTTTAACTTTAGGAGAGATATACAATGAGCCTATTCCCAAAAAAGTGCAGCGTTCCTGTAGCTGCACTGATCTAAAATGATTCTAAAATGATAGCCAAGGTTTGATGTCTTTGCCGTTTATTTGTTTCTCTCTCTCTCTCTCACTTTTCAGCAGACACCCTGAAAACTTCAATAAATAAAGCATATAACATTCAAAATATGCATTTCTCAGAGTCCTTTTAGTCTCTCATTTAACTGTCCGCTGGTTTGCATATGAACATGTACGACAACTCTGAATCCAGAAACATCAGTCTTTACAATTAACATCGTTCACGTAAACTTACTTAAAACAACACCATACACAAAATGTAACAGACTTAAACATGAATTACCGTGTGCACCCTCTTAGATTAATGAACTCTTTCTCTGGCTCTGTATTGTTAGCTTCTTTCTACCACCATGATAGTTTGACCCATAATGCAATGGTCCTGCACTCCATTCAACTTAAACACGTGATCCGTTATGCTCCAATAGCAAATCTTCCTTAACTTAACTCTTTCATAACTTCCAAAGATTTGTGCACATTCTCTGTATTGAAATTAAATGTCACATTTAAACATTCTGGCAAGTATTTTAAACAATAAATTGACTCAAATTATTATGAGTTTATAACAGAAACACAAATATACACAACTTTGTGAAAAACATGTCTTTGACATTTGCAATTACTTTAATACACATTCTAAACACTCCTGTTTTCATTACTAATTTATTCATTATTCAATTTATTAATTACTAATTTATTCTAATTATAACATTCAGTGTAAAATGATAAAGTGTAAAAAAAAGAAAGTATTTAAAAAATAAAGTAAGAAATAGTGAACACTGTGGTTGTTGCATTTATCAATAGCGAGGTATTGCAAAGCTGTATATGTATTACACAGACTTTACTTAAAAGCAGCTGCTCCTTCCCCAATAGTCCATGTATAATTCTCACACTGTTTCCATTCCTCTCACAGCGACATTATATACAGATCCTATTTGTTTTTGCTTCATAAACTGTTCCACTGCGCTTCATAAACTATGCAGGAGCATACACAGGCAAGAGTGACATTCGGAAATGAGCCATTAGATACCACATTACTGATAAATACATAACGGCAACAGATTTCTGTCCATTTGCACACAATGTTGTAGACGTTATCCATGACGGAGCACAGAGAGCAATCAGTGTGGATAATAAGCATCTCTCATCCATCCAATGCTGTATCACAACCTCCTCCTGAGAGGAACCAGAACCTCCGCTTCCATCAGTGACTAGCATTTGTGGCCCTGCTAGTCTAAAAATAAGCAATAAAACGACCTTAAAATAAGTAGGTTACCTTTAGCTTTAAAACAAAATCAAGCATTCCTTAAATTTTGGTGATAAAGTGGAAAAAATCTCTATATTAAGCAAAACAAAGGTAAATCTGCAGCTTTCCTGTTGCTCCTAATATGACATCCATGCTTGTGGAGAGATATTAAATTATTATATTAATGTAATGAGGGGACACTGACAACAGAGATGAGAACCCATGTGCAGTTTATTTAACGAGAAGTTGTGCAGGTAACGGTCAAAAACAGGAGCAAACAGTAGCATAAAGATCATCCAAAATTTGTGGTCGAAATGCAGACAAAGGGTTAAGCGGCAAAGATTCAAAACAGGAAACAAAACACACTCGTTAAGACAAGCACTTTGTAAGGTTCGCTAGGCATAACACAAGACTCAGCTACGTGTGTGTGAGAGAGGTGAATATAAAGTCCAGATAATCAGTTCGTGGTGAGTTATCAGCTGTGTGTGTACTTAGGGGGAATCAGGA
This sequence comes from Danio aesculapii, assembly GCF_903798145.1. Classification (NCBI taxonomy): domain Eukaryota; kingdom Metazoa; phylum Chordata; class Actinopteri; order Cypriniformes; family Danionidae; genus Danio; species Danio aesculapii. Next base: position 2,276,344 of record NC_079458.1, read on the forward strand.
ACTGGTGTGTGTGTGTGAGGTGCATCATGGTATTTGTAGTCCAGTCCAGTGAGTTCTCCAGCGATCTGCAAGGATTAGGTCTCTAATAGTAGAAAACAAACATATTAACAAAATGATATGAGAATCAGGAGGTGTTTCTGTATGAAAATTAAACCCAGAAATGATTGAAATCAGTGTTTAGATAGCAAACCTCACTTTTTTTTTTTTGCTCAAAATAATGTGTTGATATTATAGTATTTAACATGTTATAAATGTAAATTTCATAGTATTAAATATAAAGTATATGTTATACTGTAAATGTAAGTATCCTACTGTATCTCAAGACCTTCATATTTCTTCTATCATTTACCGATATAAACATAAATAGCCTATTTTTGTCATTTTTTATGGTTATACAACTTTGATGCTCTTTGTCTTGGAAATAGATTATGCTACTTTAGCCAGGGTTTCACAGAGTGTGTCTCTCTTTCACACGCACACATACAGACAAGCCCAAAATCATTCATACCACTGGAAAATTCTGACTTACAGTTACTTTTATTCAACCAGCCAGTTTTATATAGCAGTAAGTATAAATAGTTAAGCTTCAAATTCTACAATTATAGAAATAATTTCAGGCTTGATTGTGTATACAGTTAAAGTCAAAATTATTCGCCCTACTGGTTATTTTTTATTTTTTTCAAATATTTCCCAAATGATGTTGAACAGATTCAGGAATTGTTCACAGTATTTTTTATATAATTTATTCTTCTGGAGAAAGTCTCATTTGTTTTATTTCAGCTAGAATGAAAGCAGTTTTTAATTTATTTAAAACCATTTTAAGGTTCAATATTATTAGCCCCCTTAAGCAATATTTGTTTTGGATTGTCTCCAGAACAAACCACTGTTATACAATGACTTGCCTAATTACCCTAACTTTACCCCAATTAACCCTTTAAATGTCACTTTATGCTGAAAACTTTTTGATTACCTAGAAAAGTGCTGTCATCATGGCAAACATAAAAGAAATCTGTTATTAGAAATGAGTTATTAAAACTATTATGTTTAGAAATGTGTTGAAAAAAATCTTTTTTTGGTTAAATAGAAATTGGGGAGAAAATATACAGGAGGGCTAAAAACTTTTTGGAGCCGATACTGAGTACCGATTCCTCGTCATGGTGATCAGCCGATATAGAGTACCGATTCTGATGCTTCAAGACCTATATAACTTTAAATTTGCATAAAGCACCATTTCCCTCCAAGTATGATACTTAAGTGAAGATCTCTTCCTTCCTAAGAGAATAAACAAAGGATGTTGCATATAATCCCTTAAACACATCTCTTATAAACATTTAATCTGGACACTTCATGCTCAGAAGCAGCTTTACAGAAAATTATAGATAAAACATAAATTAACAATGCAATGCAACTTGGAAACATTGCAAATGATGGAAGAATTCAATGAGCCTCAATGAAGAAAAAGTTTGGAGTGCATTTTTGATACATAAGAAGTTAAAATGCATCTTCCTCTGCTTGTAAACCTGTAAACCAGAGGTGTCCAAAGTCAGTCCAGGAAGGCCGGTGTCCTGCTGACTTTAGCTCCAACTTGCTTAAACACAGCTGCCTGGAAGTTTCTAGTATACCTAGTAGGAGCTTGATTAGCTGGTTCAGATGTGTTTGATTAGGGTTGTAGCTAAACTCTGGAGGACATCGGGCCCTCCAGGACCGAGTGTGGACACCCTTGCTGTAAACGCACACTTGTAATCGGTTCATGTAATCGGACAGATTAGCGAGTACTAATTGAGTCATAAAATGTGATTATCGGCAGATACTGATCTCCCTAGTAAAAAAAAGTATGCAATGACATGTCGCAACAATACGCAATTAGCCATACAAAATGCATGTACAATCAACGTAAAATAAAAGTACATAGTCACGCTATTTTGATGGTCCATTTGAGTATTAGTAGACTGTCTGCTTAATATCTGTTGATACTCCTGCTAAACTATAACTCACTATAAGAAACTTTGCAAGTGCATGTCAACTTACACTAACCCAAACCCCAATCTAACAGTCTACTTATGATCTAATAAGAATTAGTTGGCATGTAGAAGCAATGTAACTTAAATTCAACAAACAAAAAACAACAAATAAAAAAGTAAGTCTGAAACAAGAAAATAAATAGGCCAAAACCAAAAATATGCCAAGTATTTCCTGTGCACAAAAGACTGGAGATTGAGCAGAAAGCAATTGACTGGACAACAGATATTGGCACAGAGAAATACATCAAACTCTCCTCCTCCAGCGCATCTCTTCCCCTCAGTAGGAGTCGTGTCAACTGCATTTATCCTTTAAGTGCTTTTACATGATGGATGTTAGCACCTTCAAAAGGGCGTCAGATAAAGGCCAGAAGCAAATGTTGAGTCTTGAGTAAATGACAGATGCTTGGCGGGTCATCGGGGAGATTTTTAAAGGTGAGAGTTTAGGTGTGGAATACAGAGGTGACGTTTGCTCACAGAGATGCTACTTTCACTGCCATCGATAAAAGCTCTTCCTTTTCCTGGTGGACCCATTTAACATTTGCTTAACTTTTACATGGTGTTTTTTTTCTAGTGAGAAGTAAACCCATTCAAACACCAGGTAGTTACAAATGTTATGTGAATATGTAAATATTTTCATGTAAGAGTAGCCATGACTAGCATTAAAGTATACAACCAGCTTCCTTCGGCTTAGTCCCTTAATTTATCAAGAGTCGCCACAGCGGAATGAACCGCCAAATTATCCAGCATATGTTTTACACAGTGGATGCCCTTCCAGCTGCAACCCAGTACTGGGAAACACCCATCCACACTCATCCACACACATACACTACGGTCAATTTAGCTTATTCAGTTCACCTATAGCGCATGTGTTTGGAATGTGGGGGAAACCGAAGCACCCGAAGGAAACCCACACCAACATGGGGAGAACATGCAGACTCCACACAGAAATGCCAACTGACCTACCCGGGAATCGAACCAGCGACCTTCTTGCTGTGAGGCTACAGTGCTAACCTCTGAGCCACCAAGCAGCCCACCCAAATTTTTTAATTCAGCTTAAAAAATTGAGTTTATATCTAGAAAAAACAAATCTGCATATTTGTTTGTCCTTAAACTTAATCTATTATTTTTACACTAATATTTTTTATAACAGTTTTGCATTATATGATTACAAAAACTGAAATAAAGAGTCACAAATGAAAATAAATTACATTTAAAATAACTTCATTTAAATCAATTAAATTAAAACTAATTATAGCTTCATTTACAAAAATATTTTTGACAATTGAATGATGAAAAGACCATGTTAATGTTTTCATTATTTTTTTTACTATTATATTTAAATATATATATATATATATATATATATATATATATATATATATATATATATATATATATATATATATATATTGTTTTGTTTTTTTTTTACTATAAATTTATTTTAAAAATGTATATAAAAATTGTAAATGCATTACTATTATTTTTAAAAATAATAACAATTTAATTTCCATTAAGAAAATGTTTGTAAGCATTAAACTTTTTGACAACATTGTCAAATTTAGATATAAATGCCATACAACATGTTTCTTTCAGTTTTAATAAAAGCCTGTATTTTGGTTTACTTAATTTATTTTAGTTTTAAAAAGTCATACAAACTGTTATTTACTTGTTTACAACAAATAACTTAATAATTTTAATACACAATTTACAAAAGAACTTGGCCAAGATCATTAAAACTTTAAATAAAAAATCTAATTATTAAATTTTTTTTAATTCTACAGATTTAATTAGAAGCAATGGAGTAAAATTTTGTAAACAAAACAAAAATTTTGGTGTTTTTTTATTAAGAAAAGTTGCAATTTTTACTAAATTAAAAATTAATTTGACTACAAAACTGATACAAGCTGTTCATTAAAATACTAACCTTCTGTAAATGAACACACCACAAAACAAAATGTTGGCACAAGTCATCCTGCGACTCATTCATTTTCCTTCGGCTTAGTCTCTATTTCAGAGGTCGCCACAGCGGAATAAACCACCAACTTATCTAGCATATGTTTTACACAGCGGATGCCAGCTGCAACCCAGTACTGAGAAACATCTATACCCACTCATTCACACCGACACTCATACACTACGGACAATTCAGTTTATTCAATTCCCCTATAGCGCATGTGTTTGGACTGTGGGGGAAACCGGAGCACCCGAAGGAAACCCACGCCAACACGGAGAGAACATGCAAACTCCACACAGAAATGCCAGCCGGGACTCGAACCAGTGACCTTCTTGCTTTGGGGCCACACAGTGCTAACCACTGAGCCACCATCGTGCCACCATCCTGCAATTACGTAATGTTATTACCATCTCTAAAGCTCATTTTTCAGTCTAAAACTGGCGGAAGTAGCCTTTAGATTGTTCAGATATCTAATCTTGTGATCTAATCATTATTATCAGTCCAATCCAGCAGGTGTTTGGGTTTTTCCTCGGACCAACAGAACTTCAATGAGAGTCCTGAAGATAGTGTGAACTTCAGAAGAAACCACAGAGGAATAAAACAGAAAAAGCGCTGCTACAAAAACACCCTTAATCTTGAGATTAGACTGTGGGATTCTCATCGTCTCATTGTCTGCCATTAGCAGGCTGAACGCCGGCCGCTTTTTTATCCATCAGAGAAACAGCCACAGGCGCTCTGCAGATAGACAGAGTAGGCTGGAGAAGAGGATCTTTCACATAAGTGTGCGTGTGTGTGTGTGTGTGTGTGTGTGTGTGTATGTATGTATGTGTGTGTGTGTATGTATGTGTGTGTGTGTATGTGTGTGTGTATGTATGTATGTGTGTGTGTGTGTGTGTGTGTGCGCATCTTGTTTTCCTTACATTCTGTGGAACAAATGTCCCCACAAGTACAGCAATACCAGTAAATTTAGCCTTTTTTTAGGTCCCCCATGAAGAAAATAGCCCATAATTCACACAGAATTAAGTACATTTAAAAAAGAAACTGCACATTTTTTCTAAACTGAACATTTTTGTTCAGTGTGTGTGTGCATCTTATTTTACTAACATTGTGAAGACCAAATGTCCCCACTAGCACGGCAATACCAGTAAATGTTGTCTTTTAATGGTCCCTGTGAAGAAAACAGCTCATAATTCACACAGAATTAAGTATTTTGAAAGAGTAAAAATGCTACTTGTTTGCTGTGAAGGTTGGGTTTAGTGTGTGTGTGTGGGTGTACATTGTATTTAGGACATTATGAGGACCAAATTTCCCCAAGTATAGCAACACCAGTACATTTTAACCTTGTGGGGACGGTTTTTGGTCCCCATGAGCAAAACGCCTCATAAACATACAGAATTAAGTTTTGTGAAAATAATGTTTGTTTGTTTTTTATGTGAGAGTTGGGTTTTGTGTGTGTGTGTGTGTGTGTGTCTTGTTTTCCTAACATTGTGTGGATCAATAGTCCCCACAAGTACAGCAATACCAGTAAATATTACCTTTTTTGGTGCCCATAAGGAAAAGGGCTCATAATTGACACAGAATTAAGTATTTGGAACAGTAAAAATGCTAATTGTTTGGTGTGAGGGTTAGGTTTAGTGTGTGAGTGTGTTTGTGTGTGTACCTTGTATTCCTGACATTGTGCTGATCAAATGTCCCCACAAGTATAGCAATAATAGTAAATACTGACATTAGCCCCTTTCACACATCGATAACGGTAAATATACGGAAAATTACCTGAATGACTTTACCGGTAAATTCAAATATGTGTGGTTCACACAGGCAAGGACTTTCTGGAGTTTTTCCAGAAAGGACCATTCAGGCATCCACTCCAAAATACCAGTAAATACTGACGTCATTAACCAAAAAAAAGAGAAAAAACAACCAAAAATTGTATTAAACATAAAGGGGGTCAGTCTTTTTCTCGATGGTTTCACTTTTATTTAAAACTTTAGCATTCTTGTAGCTGCTTTGCTCCCAGAGACGGACCAAATAACTAGGAAAAAAATCAGCTAACGTTACCATCCGGTAGAAGCAATAACTGCAGCTAAAACAGCTTTGTTTACACATTTGACGACATTATCAATTTTGATGGATATCGTGAAAAGATATGGAGGAACACTTTCACATATTGAGATGCACATCTGAGTTTGTGCTGCAGCTTATGAGATTCTTTTTAAAACATAAGACTACCAGTGTTGTAGGCTAGTCAAATCTGACCCACAGGAGCGCTCTTTCACATACACGCGCGTCATGCAGAGCAGACAGGTAAACTCACAGCAGTTTATCATAAGCATTTTATCAATCATTTCTTTCCACAGTTGGCATTAAGAAAGAACATAGAAATGTTATCTGACTATCAAGCAGCAAAATGTGTCTGTAAAGAAAGGTATTAAAGTCATTAATTTACCTGTATTTATAGAGGGACTGTTCACACATGATCCCTTTCCAGAAAATTACCAGTCATTTTCCGGAAAAGTCTGTATGTGTGAAAGGGGCTATTGTGGGGACTGTTTTTTTGGTCCCCATGACGAAAACGGCTTATAAACCGTACAGAATGAAGTACCTTGAACATGTAAAAATGCAGATTGTTTGCTGTAAGAGTTGGATTTAGTGTGTGTGGTTTTGTGTATGTGCATGTTCTGACAACCAAATGTCCCCACAAGTATAGGAATACTAGTAAATTCTGATCTTGAGGTGACTTGATTTGGTTCACATGAGGAAAATGTCTCATAATTTACACAGAATTTAGTATTTTGAAACTGTAAAAATGCTAATTGTTTGCTGTCAGGGTTGGGTTTAGGGGTAGGGAGAGATAATATACAGTACAGTAGAAACATTATCAAAGCTACGGAAAGTCCCCATAAAGATAGCTGTATGTGAGTGTGTGTGTGAGTTGAGACTATATACAGAACAAACACCGCACCCAAAATAAGATGCATCAGAGGGGAACGAGAGCGAGATTGACTGAGAGAAACCGAAGCATTGAGTCGGAAAAAGAATGAATGAATCAGAGAGAAAACACCCTTGATGCATTATAATTAACATCTCTCCAGTTCCCAGCTGTCTCTTTGCTCGAGTTTAAACTGATCCCCAACACCTTTGAGTCGAATGCTAATACAAAACCAAAGCACAATCAGTCAAAGAAACAGTCTTATGTCAGCCTGAATGATGGATTCAAACTGCTTTAAAGGCTTTTATGTTTAAAGGTTATAATTTCAAAAGTCAGACAGGCAGACAGATAAATGTTGCTTTAAATACTGATCTAATGTTATTCCTTGAAGCCAGAAGATAGAGAGAATAATTCAAATGATGGATGGATGAGTGGATGGACAGATATAAACAGCTATGGGAAGCATTAAGGGCAATGTTTCATCAGACTAAACACATTTTAGGCTTCTGTTATAATGCTGCTCTGTGTCCAATAAAACATTAACTCAGTCTGAAGGTAAAACACTGATATTCCGTATAACATGTCTGAAAACAGTACCTTTGTTGTAATTTTATGCAAAAACTACTCTAAATAACAATATTTGTCATGAGTAGTTTACAGAATATAACAAATATACATTTTACTCAAGCACAACTATAAATTGTACATACAAAGGAACTGTCAAAAATTGTCAAGTGGTATTGATGGATGAATGGATGAATGGATGGATGGATGGATGGATGGATGGATAGATAGATAGATAGATAGATAGATAGATAGATAGATAGATAGATAGATAGATAGATAGATAGATAGATAGATAGATAGATAGATAGATAGATAGATAGATAGATAGATAGATAAACAGACAGATCGATAGATCGATAGATAGATAGATAGATAGATAGATAGATAGATAGATAGATAGATAGATAGATAGATAGATAGATAGATAGATAGATAGATAGATAGATAGATAGATAGATAGATAGATAGATAGATAGAATGGTAGAGAAGGATAGAATGACAGATAGAACTATAGAGAACGATAGAACGACAGACAGACAGACAGACAGACAGACAGACAGACAGATAGATAGATAGATAGATAGATAGATAGATAGATAGATAGATAGATAGATAGATAGATAGATAGATAGATAGATAGATAGATAGATAGATAGATAGATAGATAGATAGATAGATAGATAGATAGATAGATAGATAGAATGAAAGAGAAGGATAGAATGACAGATAGAACTATAGAGAACGATAGAACGACAGACAGACAGACAGATAGATAGATAGATAGATAGATAGATAGATAGATAGATAGATAGATAGATAGATAGATAGATAGATAGATAGATAGATAGATAGATAGATAGATAGATAGATAGATAGATAGATAGATAGATAGATAGATAGATAGATAGATAGATAGATAGATAGACGGACAGATGGACAGACAGATAGAGAATGATAGAATGATAGACAGACAGACAGACAGACAGACAGACAGATTGATAGATAGATAGATAGATAGATAGATAGATAGATAGATAGATAGATAGATAGATAGATAGATAGATAGATAGATAGATAGATAGATAGATAGATAGATAGATAGATAGATAGATAGATAGATAGATAGATAGATAGATAGATAGAGAAGGATAGAATGACAGATAGAACTATATAGAACGATAGAACGACAGACAGACAGACAGACAGACAGACAGATAGATAGATAGAATGATAGACAGACAGACAGTCAGATAGATAGATAGATAGATAGATAGATAGATAGATAGATAGATAGATAGATAGATAGATAGATAGATAGATAGATAGATAGATAGATAGATAGATAGATAGATAGATGGACAGACGGACAGACAGATAGAGAATGACAGACAGACAGACAGACAGACAGACAGACAGACAGACAGACAGACAGACAGACAGACAGATAGATAGATAGATAGATAGATAGATAGATAGATAGATAGATAGATAGATAGATAGATAGATAGAGAAGGATAGAATGACATATATAACTATATAGAATGATAGAACGACAGACAGACAGACAGACAGACAGACAGACAGACAGACAGATAGATAGATAGATAGATAGATAGATAGATAGATAGATAGATAGATAGATAGATAGATAGATAGATAGATAGAATGATAGACAGACAGACAGACAGACAGTCAGATAGATAGATAGATAGATAGATAGATAGATAGATAGATAGATAGATAGATAGATAGATAGATAGATAGATAGATAGATAGATAGATAGAAAGACAGACAGACAGATTCTCCATGTGTTTTTTGATGTTCTTGTCTGATTTCTGCATATTGAATCATTCAAACTCCTGCCTGATTATAATATTTCTCCTGCATACGCAGATCAGACTCGCTTACAGACACCGTGAAAGAAAGGAGCATTTGAATGGAATAAAGTGAACTCATCTTCATCTTTTATCTGTGAGGAAGGAACAAGTCGTGTCTCTGGAGAAAACTGAACAATGCATTTGGCAAGGAGGAACACCTGAAAGACAATGGCAGAGGAAACAGCAAATCCTCTTTGTGTGGCTTTAACGAGGGGGAGAGCGAATCTAGCTAATTGCACGTGTGTGTTGGAAGGTATTATACAGGTGTTACTGGGTTATTTCTCCTGCCAGCTGGTCTTGTAGATGTTAATTAGAGCTGTGGTAAAAAAATATGTTTGAGAAATCGATCCTTCATCAATTATGAGTTTTCATAATGCATCTCGATTTTCTCTTGAATTGATTCAGAGGCTGTTTTTTTAACAGCAGATGGTGCATTCAACATTCTGTGCTAGTTATTAACAGCAGATGGTGCTCTAGGCTAGTTTTTAACAGCAGGCGACGTTCTAGCCTAGCTTTTTAACAGTAGACGGCACTCTATGCTAGTTTTTTTTACAGTTGACGGTGCTCTAGGCTAGTTTTTAACAGCACATGGCGCTCTAGGCTAGTTTTTAACAGAAGACGGCACTATATGCTAGTTTTTTACAGCAGATGGCGCTCTAGACTAGTTTTTAACAGCAGATGGCGCTCTAGACTAGTTTTTAACAGTAGACGGCGCTCTAGACTAGTTTTTAACAGCAAATGGCGCTCTAGACTAGTTTTTAACAGCAGATGGCGCTCTAGGATAGTTTTTAACAGCAGATGGGGCTCTAGGCTAGTTTTTAACAGTAGACGGCATTATAGGCTAGTTTTTGACAGCAGATGGCGCTCTAGACTAGTTTTTAACAGCAGATGGCGCTCTAGGCTAGTTTAACAGTAGACGGCACTATAGGCTAGTTTTTAACAGCAGATGGCGCTCTAGGCTAGTTTTTAACAGCAGATGGGGCTCTAGACTAGTTTTTAACAGCAGATGGCGCTCTAGGCTAGTTTTTAACAGCAGATGGGGCTCTAGACTAGTTTTTAACAGCAGATGGCGCTCTAGGCTTGATTTTAACAGTGGACTGCACTTTATGCTAGTTAGTAAATGATACGCTAGGCTAGTTTTTAACAACAGATGGGGCTCTAGACTAGTTTTTAACAGCAGATGGCGCTCTAGGCTAGTTTTTAACAGCAGATGGGGCTCTAGACTAGTTTTTAACAGCAGATGGCGCTCTAGGCTTGATTTTAACAGTGGACTGCACTTTATGCTAGTTAGTAAATGATACGCTAGGCTAGTTTTTAACAGCAGATGGCGCTCTAGGCTAGTTTTTAACAGCAGATGGCGTTCTGGGCTAATTTTTAACAGTACACGGTGCTATAGGCTATTTTTTAACAGCATACGGCGCTCTATGCTACTTTATATGAGTAGATGCACTCTAGGCTAGTTTTTAACAGCAGATGGTGCTCTATGCTTTTTAACAGCAGATGGCACTTTAGGCTAGTTTTTTAACAGCAGACGGCACTCTAGAATAGTTTTTAACAGCAGACGACACTCTAGAATAGTTTTTTAACAGCAGATGGCACTCTAGGCTAGTTTTTAACAGCAGACGGTGCTCTAGGCTAGTTTTTAACAGCAGATGGCACTCTAGGCTAGTTTTTAACAGCAGACGGTGCTCTAGGCTAGTTTTTAACAGCAGATGGCGCTCTATGCTTTTTAACAGCAGATGGCGCTCTATGCTTTTTAACAGCAGATGGCACTTTAGGCTAGTTTTTTAACAGCAGACGGCACTCTAGAATAGTTTTTAACAGCAGATGGGGCTGTACAATAATAAACAATAGATGGTGCTCTAGTCTAGTTTATAACAACAGATAGCACTCTAGACTAGTTTTTAACAACAGGTGCCGCTCTAGACTAGTTTTAACAGCAGGTAGCACTTAGGGTAGTGTGGTACAGCAGATGCTGCTCTAAGCTAGTTTTTAACAACAGGTACTTTTAACAGCAGATGGCGCTCTAGTAAACACAGCTTACTATGATCACTCTTGTAATTCACTTAAACTTTTCCTAACTTGATTAATGATAATGTTATGTTCAAATGGTATTTGCAAGGAATTGGATTCAAGCAGAGTACGGCCGTTTGTAAAGCATACAGCACCATCTGCTGTTCAAAACTAAGCTTGATTCAAGAAAAAATAGCAACGCATATTGAAGATCTAAGAAGCAATGCACAATCGATTTCTCGAACAATTTTCACACAGCTTTTTGAGTGGACCTATGAGAAAAGTGGCTAAAATAATATAACACACTGTTAGATGCAATCTCACCCTATACAACAGCCTTATGTGCAATGCAAAACAGCAGGCAGGCAAACGTGTAAACAGCTGAGTTTAATATAATCACTAAAGTCTCACAGGCAGCTAAACTCTTTGCTTCAACTTCTTTGTGGTAAATCCTGCAGTTAGTTTACATTACATTCCAATGTTTATTGCTCTGACATGTAAATAATGTAATGCACACTAATATCAGTGCACATCTATTGCAGTGGATGTCTGTGTAGGAGTTTGTGCACTTGAGAACAGGACCATCAGAAAGGTAGAATGGGAGAAGACAAAGACGAATGGACACCTGTACCACGGTGAAATTTAATCACACCAACTCCTGACAGTGTGCCGATAAGACTGTGATCTCAGTGGCTCACCGTTACAGAGAGAGAGAGAGAGAGAGAGAGAGAGAGAGAGAGAGCATAGCAACTACTCTGCATCCCAGAATGCTGGCAGAAGTAGACCATGACAACTCAGCAGCGATGTGACAGTAAACCAGGCGATGGAAAAACACAACTTTATATAGAAAACTATAAATACCCCACCTTAACGCTGTGCAAAGTTCAGTGCGGTGGGGGAATGTGCATCTTAGACTCTTCTCAGATGCTTCTGTAAAAAGACTTTCTATAAAAGCTAAAGACTTTCTGTTAAAAATGTTACAATTACAAGGAAGTGAGGATGGAAGAAGAACAGAAAGATTGATGGATAGACGGATGGATAGCTAGTTAGAAATAAAGGGATGGATGGATGGATGGATGGATGGATGGATAGATACAGTAGGTATATAGATAGACAGACAGACAGACAGACAGACAGACAGAGAAATTAGAAAAGTAATCTGTACAAGACAAGAGAAAATGGTTCTGCACACTTTCAGCAGGTCTAACAATAAACATGATAAAACAAAACAACAACACATTTATAATCTTTTTTATTACTATCTATATTTCTTATCCTTGCACAGTCTTTTGGCCAACCAATGTTGAAATTAAATGTGCTCTAGAAATAAAGCTGAATTAAATAATTATACATTCATTTTTTTTGTTAAATTTTACTCAGGATTAGTGCTGCGCAATAATTTATTGTGGGTAATCGCATCTAAAAAAAAAGTTTGTTTTGACATAATATATGTGTATTTTGTATATTTATTATGCATATATAAACACAAACATTCATGCTTATTTTTTGAGAAAATGTTTATTTATATTTAGATATAAATAATATATCTAAATATTATAAAAAAAAAAATACAACCTACAAAATTTCAACAAAAATTTTATATATTTTATTGCTTCTCTTGATTTTTCTCTTTTTAAATTAGTATTTAATATTTTTCTATAACATATACATTTGGGTGCACTAGTTTTTGGACCGTTATTGTAAGTTATTTTGTTAAATCAGCTCCAGATTTGGCTTAAGTACTGACTAATCTAATGCATATGCTCAAATATAATATTGAATAGCTTCCTATTCAAAAAATGAATTTAAGAGATAGATGTGTGAGGGGTGCACTGTATTTTATGACATTGTCATATATTATAACAAATCACCCTTAAAGTTGTTCAAATATGTCAAAACAAACTTTTATTTAGGATGTGATTAATCACGAATAATCTTTGCCCAGCATTACTCATGATATATTAACAGTTTTGTCTCTATACAATTATTATTATATTTAATTTTTACTCAGCATGCAGAACCATTGATCGATATATTGACAGACTGACTGATCTGACTGAAAGTTAATACAATAAATAATGATGGGATAGACTGAGATATAGACAGATAGATGATGTGAAGTGATGAAGTCGTTGCCGTAGGAGGTCTCTCACTCTCTCTTTCTCTCTCTCCTGGGACCTGGTCTCACTGCCAGTGTCTTCAGCAGTTGCCACAGTGATGCTTGTGTTTGCTGTTGTTCTCTATTGGCCTCTAGAAATGTCTCTTTAAAATCATCTTTGGTTCTGACCTCACTTTTCAAAGACACCAACATCACAAAAGGTGTGCCATATCACCTGTGAATGCACCTGCGGGACTCATACACAGGCCTATTTTATTTTTGGGTTATTGTTTTGCTGCAGCTATTGTTCTCATCTGATGTTTCATCTCACGCACTGAACACTGGAGAAAAAACATTCAGTTTTTAATATTCGGGTGAGATATCACATTCGTGTTTGCCGACAACAAGAGGCACACGATGTTCTTTTTTGAACCGGTTTAGCGTGAGACATCAAGGCTAGAGAAACAGATCCAAGCCATCTGGAGAGAAACGCTGAAGGAGAAGCATACGGTCAGTGCGTTGACCACGCATATTGAATCGCACTTTTGAAGGATACTTGCTCTTTAATACCTCCAAAGCACTTCTCAAAGGCTTGCGATGGGTTTTGATGGAAGGTATTAAATTATTTAAAGCACCCCGAGGGAGAGACGCGGCTTCTTGAAAGAGGAAGGGTAGTGGTAAGGTTAAGATGGAAAGTGAAAACATATCGATTTCTGTCACTTCTGACCGAATGATCGAAACCAGACTTGATGCATGGCATCGTTCAGAATCATTCCTGAGACTTCTGAGTTTTCATTATCAAATAAATACTTGTTAAATATCAAGTTGAAAGGTTTTATCTGAGCGTAACGTTCTAATGCTTGACCCTAATTAATTTCATATAGACCATTAAAACAGTCATAAGTTAAACATATTTAAAACTGAGGTTTAGACATTGTGTGAAAGCTGAATAAATAAGATTTACATTGATGTGTGGTTTGTTATGTCAATGTTTGGCAGAGATACAAATATTTGAATAAAATAGAAAATTCAGAAAATCTAATCATTTAGAAACCCACCTTTAAAGTTCTTTTAAGTTCTTAATGCATATTACTGATTAAAAATGAAGTTTTTATATATGTACAGTAGTGAAATTTACAAAACACCTTCATGGAACATGATCTTAATGATATTCTGTTGATCTTTTGCATAAACGAAAAAGCAGTGATTCTGATTAATCAACAATTACATAAGATGTGTTTTTTGCCTCTTGCCAAAAATATCCACATGCTACTTAACTTTTGTGGGCTATGGATTGTCCCATACAGATGTTTTGATCATTCTTCTGGAAATGCGTGAATGCTGAACATGCAATATTAATGTTTTAGAAGTAAATTAGGGATTGACATATTATACTCATATAATTGACAAGAACGCCTTATACTATCTTTGATAGTACTCATTTCTGGGGTAACCAATCATGTCAACCCTGCAATTCCAGGGATAAATATGCCATTTAGCATTTCTCATGGAGATGAAACATCAATGCATGCAACAGAAAATGCTATTTGTTTTTACAGTTATGTGATATCACCTCCAGCTGAAAATGTAACTTAAAAAAATAAATAAGTACAGCCTTATACAGAACGTCTCATTATATTAACATACTGTATACTGCATATTATACACATACATACATATGTACAGTATATAAATGCAACTCATTGAGTAACCAATTGCTAGTTAAATATTCCACTGAAATGTATTATGCGAGGTTAATATTCTAATGCATGGGTGGCACGAGGCTCAGAGGTTAGCACTGTGGCCTCACAGCAAGAAGGTCGCTGGTTCGAGTCCCAGATGGGTCAGTTGGCATTTCTGTGTAGAGTTTGCATGTTCTCCCCATGTTGGCGTGGGTTTCCTTCGGGTGCTCCATTTTCTTCCCAGTCTAAACACATGTGCTATGGGGGAATTAAATAACTAAACTAAATTAAACTAAACTAAATTAGCTAAACTAAATTGTGAGTGTGTATGGGTGTTTGGGTGTTTCCCAGTACTGTGGTGCAGCTGAAAGGGCATCTGCTGTGTAAAACATATGCTGGAATAGTTGGTGGTTCATTCCGCAGAGGAGACACCTAATAAATAAATAACTAAGCTGAAGGAAAATGAATGAATGAATTAATGAATGTTTTAATGCTTAATCTTAAATCAATTTATATTGATATTATGGTCATTTGTCTGAAATTGTGTGAATGTAAATTTCACTATTAATGATGTAGAAGTGAATTTTGAATTGACATACTGCAATATTACTCACAAAACTTCCTTATACTGAAGATAGTATTTGCTATCAGGTGATCAATGGAGGATTGTCAACTCTGCAATTCCACAGGGATAAACGTCCCATTATTCCTCATGGAGCTGAAACATCAATGCATGTCATAGAAAATGCTCATTTTTTGCAGTGTTACTCATTGATGTCACCTCCAGCACAAAAGCATCACAAGCTGCTTCAGTAAACAAAACAATTCCAGTCTGAGACAGATGAAATGAAGACTGATCAGCTCTTTGAAAGACGGTACGATTGTGGAGTACGCTTGAGTAAGACAATTCAGATCTGACATTTTCTCTGCATAAATCTCCATTCCTGTTAGAGCAGCAAATGCACTGTGGAAATTGAGGCATATTGGAGTTTCAGAACTTAAAATCACATGCAAAAGTTAAAACCTGATTTAAGAATACAAGCTCATTCATTTAAACTTAGCTGCAGCTACTAGCAACAACAACGACTGTGTTTACTCACAAATGAATCCTGGATGATCACTTATTGCTGGAATATGTAGAAATAAATTATGCAGTTCTGAAAATAATCATACATTGCATGAATACCATTCATACTTAAGTCTCATTTACCATGGTCTTTACATGGTTCTCCCAGGCATTTGAAAGAATATAACACTGTAAAGTGTCTTAATGTAATTGTTATTTTGACAGATGTGATCGCCACAGTTTTTACCAGATCTAACCATTGAAAATCCACTGTAAGTGATTTCTGTTCCGATTACTATACTAACATCTAAAAATAAGGAAGGTTGTTAAAATATATCATTATGTCAACATATATGAAGCTATACTTTGGTCTCATTTACCATGGTATTTACATGGTTCTCTAAGGTTTTTGCAAAGATATCACACAGTAATGAGTCTTAATATGATCTAAACGTTAAAATTCACTCAGTTGATTTCTGACAGGAATAAATATTTACCTTAAAACACAGTTCAACCAAGCTACGTGTCCAAAAAAATCCATGTAAAATAGTGTAAACATGAACTTTCTATGACTTTATGGGGTTTACCTACTCAGTTATGATGGGCATTGTAAATAGCATTATACAGTGTGGATAATTGATGCACAATTGAATGCACAGCAAATACAATATAACATCTAAAAATACTGAAGGGTGTTAACATTTATCATTATGTCAACATATTATTACTATACGAAGCTATACTGTCATATTTCAGTCTCATTTAACATGGTATTTACATGGTTTTCTGAGGTTTTTGACAGTATATCACTCTGAAAAAGTCATCATGTGATCTTAGCAATAAAATCCACTCAGGAATAAAGATATACCTCAAAACACGGTTCAACCAGTACAGGTCCAAAAAATCCACATAAAATAGTTAAAATAAACAAGCTTACTCTGACTTTATATGGTCTACCTACTTATTTATAATGGGCAAAATAACATTAGACAGTTTGGATAATTGACAATCCACAACAATTACTATTCTAACATCTAACAAATACTGAAGGTTGATAAATGTCTCATTATGTCAGCATATTATATGCGAAGCTATACTATCATACTTCAGTCTCATTTACCATGGCATTCACATGGTTTTCCGAGGTTTTTGAGAGCATATAACACTGTAAAGAGTCTTAATGTGATCTAAACGTTAAATTCACTCAGGTGATTTCTGACAGGAATAAATATTTACTACAAAACACAGTTCAACCAAGGTACATGTCCAAATAAAATACATGTAAAATAGTGTAAATAAACATGAACTTTCTATGACTTTATGGGGTTTACCTACTCATTTATAATGGGAATTGTAATTAGCGTTAGTGTGGATAATCGACAATACACAACACTTACTATTTAACATCTAACAAATACAGAAGGGTGTTAAAATATCTCATTATGTCAGCGTGTTTTTACTATATGAAGCTATACTGTCATACTTCATTTAAATGGTTTTCCGAGGTTTTTGAGAGTATATCGCACTGTAAAGAGTCATAATATGATCTGACCATTAAAATCCTCTCAGGTGATTTCTGAAAGGAATAAGTTACCGCTACACACGGTTCAACCAAGGTACATGTCCAAAAAAAATCCACGTAAAATAGTGTAAATAAACATGAACTTTCTCTGACTTGACGGGGTTTACCCACTCATTTATAACGGGCATTGTAAATAGCATTACCTTGGTGTGGATAATCGACAATACACAACAATTACTCTTTAACATCTAAAAATACTGAAGGCTGTTAAAATATCTCATTATGTAACATATTATTACTATACGAAGCTATATTATCATACTTTAGTCTCATTTAACATGACATTTACATGGTTCTCTCTAAGGTTCATGCAAGAATATTACACAGTAAAAGTCTTATAGTGATCTAACAGTTAAGATTTAACCGTTAAAATTTAACCGTTAAAATCCACTCAGATGCAGATATAAACATTTACCTCAAAACACGGTTCAACTAAAGTAAATGTCCAAAAAGAACACGTACAATAGTGTAAATAAACACGAACTTACTCTGACTTTCGAATTTCCTGATGATGGTGTCGAGGAAAGTGTTTTGCGGCGCGACGTGTCCTCTTCGCACCGGCATCCTCGGAGTCCCGCGGAGAGTCCGGAGCTCAGGCTGACCTTTCCGCCACTCTCAGCACTCTTTCCGCGCTCTGGAGAACTTCATCAGATGCGCGCGTGGGAACGCCGATCGGTGCGCGTATCCAAACAACACTTTCCCAAACTCAAATTGTGTACTGTTTACGTCGCGTAATCCCTCTAATGTGGTCTCGTGCTCTCATTTACTTCGTGACATGTGGGACGCTGAACTCTGTGTGTGTGTCTGAAGCGCTATCGCCTCATTTCAGCATCGCTGCGTCCTCGGGTATCCCTTTGTCCAATTAAAGCTCTTCTCTTCTTTCATTCGGCGAAGAAATAAAGGTACTTCGAAGAAAAGAGATGCGTATTGTCGCTCCGCGCGCTCCTCCCGTTTCGATGGAGACCAACAACTAACATTACCATAAGGCAGCGTCAAATAACGATAAACTTAAATACGCATTCAAACAGGCTTATAAACAGTGCTGTAAATTAAAAACAAAGAAACTATACGATTGAGGAATTATTAAATAAAGAGTTTCATTTAATTCCGTGGTGGCGCTGATTTCGCAGGTGTCGAACCCGTGATGTCGTCACGCCTCAGGCTTTTTTTGTGTGGAAATGCACACAAATCACGGGATGCAAATGAGAGAAAGGCTGAGACAATTCCCGATTATTCCCACGAGCGTCATGAGCGGTGGTTTCGGACTCCATGCGCTTTGTTTTGCACCTTCGGCGGTGTCGCGCTGTCAGACTGTACATGATACGTCACCGTCGATGCACGCGCGCGGACGTGGGGTTTCCCTGCGCCGTCACGCGCGCGCAGACAAAAGGCGCTCCTCGTGGACGAAACAACAATACTATGCATTTACGAGTTTTTTAACGCAAATATGACAACTTGATCATAATTAGCACAATAACCCAAATGCGTGGAGCTTTGCATTTTAGCCGAAATGTATACTCATAGGGTTTGTTTGAGTGCGTAAAATTGGCTTCACAAGGGGGCGCGGCGCTTTTTTCTCTCCCTTATTTAGTATGACTGTCTTTGAAGCGTCCCAGCAGTGAGATCTTCCAGCCTCCTCCCCATCATACAGCCATCCATTCACACACATTACACACGTTCACAAGGTGAAGATGCAAATTATGGATGCATTTTCCAACTAAAAACACTTTCATTATAAAATAATGCTGCTGATTAGGTTAGGTTCATTGCTGGAATTAAATTATATAGTAATGTCAATGCAGTCCATGGCACATAATCATTTTTGAATCTGAATTTTGAGATTAAAGTCAAAAATCATAACCTGAATGATAACAAGAAAATAAACTAAAATTTAAAAATATAAATTTAAAATAATTATCTTCAAAAATTCCATCTTGTCTTTCACACATATACAATTAAAAGTCCTCGAAAACGCTTCAGTAAAATTCAACATATGTCTTTTATAGTACAAACATTTACTACAAATATTTATTAAAGAAGTCATGTCAAATGGAAAAAAAGACTGTCTTTGGCAAATATAAACAATGTCTTAGGAATTACCAGCTAATCCAAAGCATTTCTTACAATCGCTTAATATAAAATATTAAAGAGTGAAAAGTAATCAATCATAATTTAAAGGCTGTACAGAATAGATCTCGTAGAGCTTTTGGAATTATTAAATAGAAAAGATCCAGTCATATAATGACAAGCTACATAAAGAACACTGGACGAATATGAAGACGTAGCATCTCTGTCCATTCATCAGTGGCCATTCAGCGTCTCGACAGGTCGCCGCCTGCAGAAAGCAGAAAAGTATGAACAGCAGTGGACATTTTAACCTGGAACCTTGATTCAGACCTTTCTGAAAGTTCACTGTACGCCCTGAGCACAAGCTACACAGAAAATACACTCCATTTGCATTTAGTGGCCTGAATCGGAGTCAGAGTTAGTGCCTGACACACCGCAAAGAATGATTTGTTTATTCAGTTCTTCTGACTTGTTTTCAAGTAAATATCTAGCTTCTTAAATTAAGACCAATTTAACAGAAATGCCCACTAACACTGGGTAATGCGTCTTGTTTTTAATCAATTATTGTTTTAAAGGATTTATGCATAAAACAAGACTCCCATTGGGGTCAGAAAAATAATCTTGTTTTCCCTTTGAATAAAATATTTTGATGATCTCGATGGCAGGGGTTTTGTTTATTTTAAACTCACTTAATTCTGATACATTTTGCATCTCAAGTAATGTAAATTGTTTTAACCCTAATAATGCATTTTGGTCCATTTTATGCATTAAATACATACATTTCTTTAAAAAAAAGGTAGTTTTTAGTACGGGGATGAACGTTTTCAAATGCTCAAAGACCCCTTTTCAGACTTTTAGCAATTATTTTTTAAAAGGTAAAACCATTTATAAAGGTTGCACATTTAGACTATCTATAAGTGCCAAAAATACTTTTGTAAAATGATCTATAAACATCTATTTGTGCCAACTGTCAGCTATATTTAATCTTTGCCTTAGTTCAATGCAGTAACGCCATGGTAAAAACATGGTAGCGTTCAAAACTTTATTATTTTTTGGTCAAAATCTCTAAATGCAAAAGGCATTCAAATACAGTATAGTAAATATTAAAAATATAGTAAATAATATATTAAAAATATAGTAAATAATATATTAAAAATATAGTAAATAATAAAAAATATTAAGTTGTGACTGTTGTAAGCTGCTTTGGACCAAACTGTGACTGTGAATGACTGTAAATAATAGGGTATATGCCGAGCTAGTGTGTTTCCCATAGTGATAAACTTATCAGGTGACCGCTTATTGTGAGTTTTTTTCCATTTTATACGGTTCCTTTTGCAGCATCGATGTGGTAATGTAATTAAAATACAATCAATTAAACAGACTTTGGCATTCATTTAGTTGCTCAAGCGTAAAACAAGACAAAAAGCCGTTTACTCGCACGCGCCTGTCAGAATCGGCATGCTAGCGCAGAAGATCCATTGAATATACTGTGGTAAAATAAATGCTCATATTATAAAGACATGGCGAGGCAAAATGTAATTTAATGCAGCGCTTCTTGTACAATCTGAGACCCACTTTATATCAGATATCACTCAGCCAGTGGAGAATGCTGATTTTTTAAGAAAACAGACCTTAAACGCGCCGATTTTGCAGTTGCATACATTTCACCAGAAGCGCTTAACCCAGGTTACTGGCAAATTAAAAGTCCTATTAGCATGCTTCGGCATATACCCTATTACAAACAATCCCAACATAACGGTCACGATCACCAGCAATCTACTCTAAGCAGATTGTTGAAAAATACAACTTCCATGATGCTGTGCACTAATCAACACCTCCTCCAGCTAACAATAATCTGCACACTCTCACACACACCGCTGAAACTCATGATGATTACATGAACTATAAAGACATCTCTCATTTTCACAAACACTGCTGAGTCTTACTCACTTTTAGCATAACAAAGTGTTTTCCTTGTCTTGGCTTCCCGTGGTTTTTGACCTTTGTTTTGTTTTATTGTTTATGCTATTATGCTGCCTGTCCTGACCATTTGCCTGTTTTTTTGACCACGTTCTTTGGATTACCCTCATGCTCCAGTTTGTACCAGTTTGACCATTGCCTGCCTGACTACTCTTAATCATTAAACAGCACGTGGATCTACATTGTCCTATCTGTAACAATAACATCCATATTTTAATTGCATTATTAAGATCAGGAAAGTTTAGATATTTGTACTTGAAACAAGACAATAGTACTGTGCGCAAAATGAACTTTAGCAGTGCGTCAACAAATATAACCAACAGAGAAAGAACAGATGTAAAAAACTAAATATATAAATAAATCTAGAACATTTATGGGTTTGGAAACTGTACATTTGGCTTAAAAATGAGACTGAGCAATTTTATATTTCTCTCTTTTTTACTACTCAACAAAGACAGGAAGCTTTTAGCAGCAGTGCAACACAATAAAGGCCAAAGGAAGCACATTATCTGTGTAACTGAAGCTTTGTGTGTGCTTTATCATTGTTGTGGTGCCGCAAGGAATTATGGGAAACAATGCACAAGCCTGTTGCCTCATAAACCGGCCAAATGAGTGTTCGAGGAAGCCATTTATCGTCTCTTTAGTGCACACAAAATAAACTAATACACAACATTATTATTATTTTTTGGAAACCAAATTTTCCAGAATTGTTTGTGAAGCCGTCTGTAAACATCAATCTGCGTGCGATGGCTCCACAATGGCGCACGGTAAAAAATGCGACTGCTCTAAGTGAAGTCTCGGAGATTGAATTAGCTAACGAGATCAATCGCACTGATGAATGACTGAACAGGACTGATGAAATTAGCAGAGAACATCACAATGAAAGAGCTCTGCCCGTCACAGCAGGAGAACATGCTGGCATCACAACACAATGTTTTCCTCGTGAATTCATCTTTGAGATAATGCTGGAATTACCACACGACCTTCAGAGCTGACCATTATGATTAATTCATGTCAATATGAATGATGGGGGTTTACCTATTTTCACCTGAAATATTAATATTAATTATCCTGCTCATAAAATCTTAGGTTTTAACCTGTTTTATGTTGCATGAGCATATTTATGGCAATAGTCAAAAACACACAGTATGGGTCAAAATGATTGCATTTTTTATGACAAAAACATTGGAATATTACCGCATGGCCTCCAGAGCTGACCGTTATTAATAATTCATTTCAATATGAATGATAGGGGTTTACCTATTTTCACCTGGAATATTAATATTAGTGACCCTGGACAAAAAAAGCTTATGAATCAAAATTATATATATTTTTAATGGGAAAAAGATTGGAATATTACCGCATGGTCTTCAGAGCTGACCATCATGAATTATTCATGCATAGTCAATAAGAATGATAGGGGTTTACCTATTTTAAGCAGGAATTTTTGATATTAGTGACCCTGAAATAAAAAGCTTATGTTTAAACCGTCATATGTTGCATGGATATATTTTTGCCTATAGTCAAAAACACATTGTTTGGGTCAAAATGACTGCATTTTTAAATGACCAAATCATCAGAATAATACAGCATGGGCTTTAGAGCTGATCATAATGAATAATTCATGCATAGTCAATATGAATGATAGGGGTTTACCTATTTTCACCTGGAATATTAATATTAATTATCCTACCTATAAAATCTTAGGTTAAACCTGTTTTATGTTGCATTATGGCAATAGTCAAAAACACACTGTATGGGTCAAAATGATTGCGTTTTTTAATGACAAAAACATTAGAATATTACCGCTTGGCCTTCAGAGCTGACCGTTATGAATAATTCATATCAATATGAATGATAGGGGTTTACCTATTTTCACCTGGAATATTGATATTAGTGACCCTGGACAAAAAAGTTTATGTTTAACCCATCTTAAGTTGCATGGATATATTTTTGGCAATAGTCAAAAACATATTGCATGGGTCAAAAAATTAACAAACTGTATGACAAAAACATTAGAATATTTCTGCGTGGCTTTCAGAGGTAAGCATCATGAATATTTCACACACGTCAATATGAATGATAGGGGTTTACCTGTTTTCACCTGGAATATTAATATTGGTGATCCTGCCATTAAAATCTTATTTTTATCCCATCTTACAGTACGTTGCATGAGTATGTTTTTGGCAATAGTCAAAAACACATTGTATGAATCAAAATTATATATTTTTTTAATGACAAAAAGATTGGAATATTACCGCATGGTCTTCAGAGCTGACCATCATGAATTATTCATGCATAGTCAATATGAATGATAGGGGTTTACCTATTTTCACCTGGTTATTAATATTAGTGACCCTGGATAAAAAAGTTAAGTTTAACCCATCTTTTGTTGCTTGGATATATTTTTAGCAATAGTCAAAAACACATATTGGGTCAAAAGATTAATATGTAAGAAGAATTGTACCGCATGGTCTTCAGAGCTGACCATCATGAATTATTCATGCATAGTCAATAAGAATGATAGGGGTTTACCTATTTTAAGCTGGAATTTCTGATATTAGTGACCCTGAAATAAAAAGCTTATGTTTAAACCATCATATGTTGCATGGATATATTTTTGCCTATAGTCAAAAACACATTGTTTGGGTCAAAATGACTGCATTTTTTAAATGACCAAATCATTAGAATAATACAGCATGGGCTTTAGAGCTGATCATAATGAATAATTCATGAATAGTCAATATGAATGATAGGGGTTTACCTATTTTCACCTGGAATATTAATATTAATTATCCTACCTATAAAATCTTAGGTTAAACCTGTTTTATGTTGCATTATGGCAATAGTCAAAAACACACTGTATGGGTCAAAATGATTGCGTTTTTTATGACAAAAACATTAGAATATTACCGCATGGCCTCCAGAGCTGACCGTTATTAATAATTCATATTAATATGAATGATAGGGGTTTACCTATTTTCACCTGGAATATTAATATTAGTGACCCTGGACAAAAAAGTTTATGTTTAACCCATCTTATGTTGCATGGACATATTTTTGGCAATAGTCAAAAACATATTGCATGGGTCAAAAAATTAACAAACTGTATGACAAAAACATTAGAATATTTCTGCGTGGCTTTCAGAGGTAAGCATCATGAATATTTCACACACGTCAATATGAATGATAGGGGTTTACCTGTTTTCACCTGGAATATTAATATTGGTGATCCTGCCATTAAAATCTTATTTTTATCCCATCTTACAGTACGTTGCATGGGTATGTTTTTGGCAATAGTCAAAAACACATTGTATGAATCAAAAGTATATATTTTTTTAATGGGAATAAGATTGGAATATTACCACATGGTCTTCAGAGCTGACCATCATGAATTATTCATGCATAGTCAATATGAATGATAGGGGTTTACCTATTTTAAGCTGGATTTTTTGATATTAGTGACCCTGAAATAAAAAGCTTATGTTTAAACCGTCATATGTTGCATGGATATATTTTTTCCAATAGTCAAAAACACACTGTATGGGTCAAAATGACTGCATTTTTAAAATGACGAAACCATTAGAATAATACAGCATGGGCTTTAGAGCTGATCATAATGAATAATTCATGCATAGTCAATATGAATGATAGGGGTTTACCTATTTTCACCTGGAATATTAATATTAATTATCCTACCCATTAAATCTTGGGTTAAACCTGTTTTATGTTGCATTTTGGCAATAGTCAAAAACACACTGTATGGGTCAAAATGATTGCAGTTTTATGACAAAAACATTGGAATATTACCGCATGGCCTTCAGAGCTGACCGTTATGAATAATTCATATCAATATGAATGATAAGGGTTTACCTATTTTCACCTGGAATATTAATATTAGTGACCCTGGAAAAAAAAGTTTATGTTTAACCCATCTTATGTTGCATGGATATATTTTTGGTAATAGTCAAAAACATATTGCATGGGTCAAAAAATTAACAAACTGTATGACAAAAACCTTAGAATATTTCTGCGTGGCTTTCAGAGCTAAGCATCATGAATATTTCATGCACGTCAATATGAATGATAGGGGTTTACCTGTTTTCACCTGGAATATTAATATTGGTGATCCTGCCCACAAAACCTTATTTTTATCCCATCTTACAGTACGTTGCATGAGTATGTTTTTGGCAATAGTCAAAAACACATTGTATGAATCAAAATTATATTTTTTTTTAATGGGAAAAAGATTGGAATATTACCGCATGGTCTTCAGAGCTGACCATCATGAATTATTCATGCATAGTCAATATGAATGATAGGGGTTTACCTATTTTAAGCTGGAATTTTTGAAATTAGTGACCCTGAAATAAAAAGCTTATGTTTAAACCATCATATGTTGCATGGATATATTTTTTCCAATAGTCAAAAACACATTGTATGGGTCAAAATGACTGCATTATTTAAATGACGAAATCATTAGAATATTACTGCATGGTCTTCAGAGCTGACCATCATGAATTATTAATGCATAGTCAATACGAATGATAGGGGTTTACCTATTTTAACCCAGAATTTTTATATTAGTGACCCTGGACTAAAAAGCATATATTTAGCCCGTCATATAATGCATGGATATATTTTTGGCAATGGTCAAAAACACATTATGGGTCAAAATGCATTTTTTAAATTACAAAATCATTACAATTATACTGCATGGCCTTTAGAGCTGATCATAATAAATAATTCATGCATAGTCAAAAACACATTGCATGGGTTAAAAAATAAACTGTATGGAGAAAGTCTTAGAACATTACAGCATGGTCTTCAGAGCTGACCATCATGAATAAATCATGCATAGTCAATATGAATGATAGGGGTTTACCTATTTTCACCTGGAATATTAATATTTGTGACCCTGGACTAATAAGCTTATGTTTAACCCATCTTATATTGCGTGGATATATTTTTGACAATAGAAAAAAAATATTGTATGGGTAAATGACAAAAAATAAAAATAAATAAAATATTACTGCATGGTATTCAGAGCTGACGATCCTGAATAATTTATGCTTTTCAATATGAATGATGGGGGGGTTACATGTTTTCACCTGGAATATTAATATTGGTGATCCTGCCATCAAAACCTTATTTGTAATCCATATTACAGTATGGTGCATGGATATGTTTTTGGCAATAATTAAAAACACATTGATTGAATCAAAATTATAGATTTTTTAATGGCAAAAAGACTGGAATATTACCGCATGGTCTTCAAAGCTGGCCATAATGAATAGTTCATGCATAATCAATATGAATGATAGGAGTTTATCCTTTTTAACCTATTAATATTAAAGACCCTGGGCTAATAAGCTTATGTTTAACCCATCAATAGTCAAAAACATATTGTATGGGTAAAAATGATTGCATTTTCAATTAAAAAAACATTAAAAAAACATTTTGTTACAAAAAAACTAAAATATTACGCCCTGGTATTCAGAGCTGACCATCATGAATAATTAATGCCTAGTCAATGTGAATGATAGGGGTTTAACTTTCCCCTAGAATATTCATGTTAGTGACCCTGGTGTTTTAAATCCATCTTATGTTGCATGAGTATATTTTTGGCATTAAAACACATTGTATAGATGAAAATTATTGATTTTTTTAATGTCAAAAACATTAGAATATTACTGCATGGCCTATAGAGATGACCATCATGAATAATCCATGCATGTCAATATAAATGAAATGGGTTTACGCATTTTCACCTGGAAACTATTAATTTCATAGTCATTCTGCACTGTAAAAACTTGCATTGTATGGGTCAAATTTATTTATTTTTTAATACCAAAATAATTACAATAATACCACATGGTCTTCAGAGATATAAATAATAAATAATTCATGCACATCTATATGAATGATAGGGGTTTACCTATTTTTTCAAAACTGGCATATTATTATTCTTAGACCATCTTGTGTTGCATATTTTTGGCAATGGTCAAATATATATTGTATGAGTCAAAATTATTGATTTCTTTTAATGTCAAACATTTGAGTATGACTGCATGGCCTACAGAGCTGACCGTTATGAATGATTCATTCACATCAGTGTGTATGATAAGAGTTTACCTAGTTTCATCCGGAATATTTATGTTTTGTTATAGTCTCTAACTTACAAATGGAAACCGAGAGTCTGCTTTATTATGATTCATTTATACAATGAACGTACAAAAAGCACAATAAAATGATTTGAGTTGAATTGTGAGTCATCATTAAAGTCTATAATAGCTTTATGTTATGAACATGACATTGTTCTCCTCTATTATCACTGAAAAACAGATGAAGTTTCAGTCTGTTCATGAAACTAAGGTATTACTGCAGTTGGAAAGGTATATGTCATCGAAATATGAATTCGTTCATTAAAAGTATTGTTACGTTTCACGTATGTTTTGTTTGTTCTGTTTTGCGTGCTCTTCTTTTTCTTCCGCTGTGTGTCATGTGCTGGTTCTAGGTGTGCAACCATTGGTCCAAGGAGCTGTCAATCACCATCGACACGCCAATCAAAACCGGGTCCGCTCCGTATAAAAGCCGTGCGCTTGCGCTGTTCTTGAGGAGCGCTTGGCTTACAGCCAGACTCCTCACTTGTGTCGGCCAGCCTGTTCATCTGTGTTTTGCTTACGGTTTTGCTTACAATTTGCTGTATTCTAGTTTTCTCTTTATCAAGAGACTTCGTTATTAGATATGCTTGTGCAGCTCAATAATTATCTAGTGAGAAATTGAACGATCTTTGTGAGAATTGGATTATATGAGATTGTGTTTTGCTAATGGCTAACAGTGTGTACTTTACGAGAACTCTAGTATTGTGAGCCGCTTAGAATATTTATTTGTTAGTTCGTTTAAGGAGGCGTTGCCACATGTGTAATTTTGTTTTGAAGTTATGAAGTTTAGTTAAGCTTCGTGCTGAAGATTACGGTTTTGTTTCTGCAATTTTTCTTTGGTTAGTCAGTTTAGTGGTTGGGGTTTAGTTAGATCGTTTTGTTATATTTATTTCTTTGTTTTGGCAACACTCCTATTTTCTTTCATTTGATTATTTAACATTACATTTATAATGCATTCTCTATTCTTTGTCTGACATTCATTAAATACTTAATTTGTTTCACTTAACAAGTGGTCGTTGTATTCTCTGTCATCCAGCATCAATAGACTCACTGAATGTTATGTTTCATCCTCTTTAATATCTTAACAACTTAAACACGTAACATTTAATGGTGGCAGCGGTGAGATTATTCCTTTTATTTGGGATATCCTTAAATTTGGATGAGCATTGTGAGATCTATTGTTGCTGGTGAAACAGAGAAACATTTGTGAACAGGAAGGTTTGATTAAAGAGCAGGTGTCTACGTTACTGTGAGTCAGACAAACTTATCACGAGTATGGCTGATTTTGATTTGGAACATTTTGTTAATGCACCGACTATTGAACAACTAGATAAATGCAGAAAGGATGATTTAATTCGCGTCGCTGAGCACTTTAAAATTAAGGTTTCTAAACAGCAGTTAAAACGAGAAATTAAGAGCGTTGTTATGCACAAATTAGGTGAACTGGGTGTGTTGCAGTCGACTGCTGAGAGTCAGCAAAGTTTACCTGGCGATGACGTCTGCACTCTTAATTCTGATGGTAAGGAAGCAAGCGAAGCTGCTGCGGAGGAGGGTTCTGAATCCAAAGCAGGTTTGCCACCTTTCGAACCTTTTACTCCGACTATGGCTGAGTCTGGAGGTGACGCGCGTCTTAAGTTGCGTTTGGCAAAAGTCCAAATGGAAGAGCGCGATAGAGTGGCAAAGCGTCACGCTGAGATGGAGTTGCGCCTTGAAATTCGTCGCCTGGAGATCGAGGCTGACAAAGAAGTCAAGTTGCGTGAACTTGAGATAAAGGCTGCTAGAGACACACCAGTTTCACAAGGGCAAGTGCCACCTGTGCAAGTCACCACTTCTACGACTGGATCAGGATTCTCGAGTAGTACATTTGACGTGAGTAAACATATTCCTCTTGTTCCTCAATTCAGAGAGTCAGAGGTCGACTCATATTTCAATGTTTTTGAACGAGTTGCCTCTGCGTTACACTGGTCTAAAGAAATTTGGCCTCTGTTGTTGCAATGCAAATTATCAGGAAAAGCTCAGGAAGTGTGCGCTGCTCTGTCCTTAGAGGACAGTTTAAATTATGAAGTTGTTAAAGCTGCAGTTTTGAGAGCTTACGAGCTTGTACCTGAAGCATATCGTCAGCGTTTTCGAAATCATAAAAAAACCGCTAATCAGACTTTTGTAGAGTTCGCAAGAGAAAAGTGTGTGCTATTTGACAAATGGTGCACATCTAGTAAAGTGTCAAATTTCCAAACGTTGCGTGAATTAATCTTGCTAGAAGAGTTCAAAAGTTGTGTGCCCG
Organism: Danio aesculapii; assembly: GCF_903798145.1. Lineage (NCBI taxonomy): Eukaryota > Metazoa > Chordata > Actinopteri > Cypriniformes > Danionidae > Danio > Danio aesculapii. The sequence continues at coordinate 2,306,626 of NC_079458.1, forward strand.
AACGTGTTGTCGTTTATTTAAACGAACAGAAAGTAACTTCATTATCGCAAGCGTCAGTTCTCGCTGATGAATTTGCATTGACTCACAAGAATGTATTCACCCCTGCTCGTGTTGAAAAAGCATTAGCAAATTCCATTTCGAAAAGTCCAACCCGTTTTAAAAATCAGACAGTAAAAACCGGTGACGAGAGGGCCTGTTATTATTGCCATAAAACTGGACATTTAATAGCAGATTGTGCTGTGTTAAAGCGTAAGCAACAAAATTCTGTTCCTAAAAGTGTTGCTTTTGTAAAGACAGTGGATGTTGGTAAAACTCAGGCAGTTTCTGATAGGCTGGATGCAGATCCCAGTTATAAGCCTTTTCTTCTGGAAGGTTTTGTGTCCGTGGATAAATCCACGAGTCCGGTTAAAACAACCATCCTCCGTGATACGGGTGCGATGATTTCGTTTATTGCTGCTGACGTTTTGCCACTTTCTGATGAGACATTCTGTGGAAGTCATGTACTAGTGCGAGGGATTGAGATGGGTGTTACGAAAGTTCCACTTCATGAAATTTACCTGCAGTCTGATTTGTATACTGGCTCTGTGAAAGTTGGTGTGCGTGAAAGTTTACCTGTGCCCGGTGTACATTTCATTCTTGGCAATGATCTTGCTGGCGGTAAATTCATGCCAGTATTAGAGGTGTGTGAGAAACCTGTGTTGTCTGATCATTCGGACGATTTGATAAAAGATTATCCTGATGTGTTTCCTGCGTGCGCCGTTACGCGAGCGCAAGCCCGTAAATTCGCTGATGCGGATGATTTGGCTTCGACTTTTATGGCACCTAGCTTTGAGAACGATGTGTTGATGACTGAGAACAAAACTGATGAGAAATGCGACGTTCCAGAAACAGTGTGTGATTTGAAATTGCAAGTGACCAGAGAAAAGATTATTGCAGCACAAAAAGAAGACGGTTCTCTGCGCAATATCTTCTCTTTAGTTGTTCCGATGGAAGTTGCCAATAGAAGAAAAATTGCTTTCTATATTGACAATGGATTACTGATGCGTAAGTGGTGTCCAGATATTACGAACGAATGGGCAGTCGTAAATCAAATTGTCATTCCTTTGTGTTACAGGCAAATGGTACTCTCCCTGGCTCACGATCACGATCTTTCCGGACATTTAGGTATTAAGAAAACTTACCAACGAATTCTGAAGCATTTCTTTTGGCCTAGGTTAAAGTCGGATGTAGCGAAGTTTTGTAGAACATGCAAGGCATGTCAGTTTTCAGGTAAGCCAAACCAAGTAATTCCACGAGCACCGCTTGTTCCAATACCAGTTATGGGTGAACCTTTTTCACATGTTATAGTTGATTGTGTTGGTCCTCTGCCCAAGACAAAGGCTGGAAACCAATACTTATTAACTATCATGTGTACGGCGACGCGGTTTCCCGAAGCTGTTCCGCTACGGAAAATCACTGCGCCTGTGGTGGTAAAAGCACTAGTGAAATTCTTTTCAACATTTGGTTTACCTCGAGTAGTTCAAACTGACCAAGGTACGAATTTTCTTTCAAAACTTTTTGCACAAGTACTGAAGACCTTAAACATCTCTCACAGAACAGCCAGTGCGTATCATCCAGAGAGCCAAGGCGCTTTAGAACGGTTCCACCAGACGTTGAAGTCAATGCTTCGTAAGTACTGCATGGACACAGAGAAAGACTGGGATGAGGGTACACCTTTAGTTTTATTTGCTATTAGAGAAGCAGTTCAGGATAGTCTAGGCTTCAGCCCAGCACAGTTAATTTTTTCACATTCCGTCCGAGGACCGCTCAAAGTACTCGAAGAGAATATACTTTCTCCGGTGACAAGTGTTAAAACGAATGTTTTAGATTATGTGAGCAAATTTCGTGAAAGATTACACCAAGCTTGTTCACTAGCGAAAGAGTCTTTACTGAAAGCACAGACCACTATGAAGAAGAAATTCGACCGTGCATCTGTTTTGCGTAATTTCAATGAAGGAGACCAAGTATTAGTATTGTTGCCTGTTGTTGGGTCTGCTTTTTCTGCACGTTTTGCTGGCCCATACAAAGTGATAAAGAAATTGAGTGATACTGATTATGTGATTGGCACGCCCGATCGCCGAAAAAAGTCCCGTGTCTGTCACATTAACATGTTGAAAGCCTACCACTCTAGAGAGTCGATTTGTACAGACCAAAAGGAAACTGAAACTGATATTTCAACTACTGCTCTGGTATCTGAAGTTCTTGATTCTGAGTCTAACTCATCTGAAGATGATGGATTGATTGTGCGTCACGAATATCAACAGTGCGCTCGACTTTCAAATTCTGAAGTTCTTGCTGACTTAGATTCTCATTTACATCTACCCGATTCACAGAGTAATGACATTAAAGAGTTAATCAGTTCTTTTCCAAAGCTTTTCAGTGATGTGCCGTCCTGTACTACAGTCTTGCAACATGACATCGATGTGGGTACTGCTAGACCGATCAAACAGAATGCGTACAGAGTGAGTGCTGCGAAACGTTCCATAATGAAAGCCGAGGTTGATTATTTGCTGAACCATGGTTTGGCAAAACCGAGTTGTAGTCCATGGAGTTCACCGTGTTTACTGGTCACGAAAAGTGACGGTACTGCTAGATTTTGCACCGATTATAGAAAACTTAATGCTGTGACTGTTCTTGACTGTTTTCCTCTTCCACGCATGGAAGACTGCGTGGATAATATTGGCTCAGCAATATTTGTTAGTAAATTAGATTTATTAAAAGGCTACTGGCAAATACCACTCACAGCTCGTGCATCCGATTTGTCTGCTTTTGTGACTCCGGATAATTTTATGCAATATTGCGTAATGGCTTTCGGCATGCGTAACGCGCCAGCCACATTTCAGAGACTCATTAACTGCGTGTTAGCTGGAGTTGAAAATTGTAATGCATACTTGGATGATGTCGTGATTTATTCCCATAGCTGGGAAAATCATATTTCCACTCTCAGGGAAGTTTTCATGCGTTTTGAGAAAGCATCTCTCACGATAAATCTTGCCAAATGTGATTTCGGACAAGCTACAGTCACATATTTAGGTAAAGAGGTAGGTCATGGTCAAGTGAAACCGGTGAATGCGAAAATAAATGCCATTGCAGAATTCCCCATTCCAACTACGCGAAAAGAACTGCGTCGATTTTTAGGAATGGCGGGTTATTATCGCAATTTCTGTAAGAATTTCTCAACCGTTGCGAATCCGTTAACATCATTGCTTAGTCCATCTTGCAAATTCGCATGGTCTGATGATTGTCAGCAGGCATTTGAAAACATAAAAGCTCTCTTATGTAGCGCACCTGTGTTGGCCGCACCAGATGTCACGAAACCTTTTACGCTGGAGATTGATGCGAGCGCTGTTGGAGCAGGTGCAGTGCTCATACAAGAAGACGCCCGGGGTATTGAACATCCAGTATGTTATTTTTCTCGCAAGTTCAACAAGCATCAAGTAAACTATTCGACCATTGAGAAGGAAACACTGGCATTGTTAATGTCTTTGCAGTTTTTTGATGTGTATGTGAGTTCAAGTGGTTTTCCTGTTACTGTGTTTACGGACCATAATCCTCTAGTGTTTTTAGGTAGAATGTACAACCATAACCAGAGACTGATGCGTTGGTCCTTGGTAACCCAGGGATATAACCTGGTGATCAAACACAAGAGGGGGTCCGAGAACGTCATGGCTGATGCGCTATCCAGAGCTTGCAGTGTTGGGGGTTGGAGTGAGTAAATTATATACATTGTAATTATGTATATATTTTTTTTTTTGAGGGGGGAAGTGTTACGTTTCACGTATGTTTTGTTTGTTCTGTTTTGCGTGCTCTTCTTTTTCTTCCGCTGTGTGTCATGTGCTGGTTCTAGGTGTGCAACCATTGGTCCAAGGAGCTGTCAATCACCATCGACACGCCAATCAGAACCGGGTCCGCTCCGTATAAAAGCCGTGCGCTTGCGCTGTTCTTGAGGAGCGCTTGGCTTACAGCCAGACTCCTCACTTGTGTCGGCCAGCCTGTTCATCTGTGTTTTGCTTACGGTTTTGCTTACGATTTGCTGTATTATAGTTTTCTCTTTATCAAGAGACTTCGTTATTAGATATGCTTGTGCAGCTCAATAATTATCTAGTGAGAAATTGAACGATCTTTGTGAGAATTGGATTATATGAGAATTGTGTTTTGCTAATGGCTAACAGTGTGTACTTTATGAGAACTCTAGTAAGGTGAGCAGTTTATGATATTTATTTGTTAGTTAGTTTAAGGAGGCGTTGCCACATGTGTAATTTTGTTTGAGGTTATGAAGTTTAGTTAAGCTTCGTGCTGAAGATTACGGTTTTGTTTCTGCATTTTTCTTTGGTTAGTCAGTTTAGTGGGTTGGGGTTTAGTTAGATCGTTTTGTTATATTTATTTCTTTGTTTTGGCAACACTCCTATTTTCTTTAATTTGATTATTTAACATTACATTTATAATGCATTCTCTATTCTTTGTCTGACATTCATTAAATACTTAATTTGTTTCACTTAACAAGTGGTCGTTGTATTCTCTTTCATCCAGCATCAGTAGACTCACTGAATGTTACGTTTCATCCTCTTTAATATCTTAACAACTTAAACACGTAACATTATCACTTGCTGTTTTTGGCCTTAGAACGCTGAGATAAGCTGATTCCTGCAACGCAGAATTTGTCATTTTGCAAACTCTCTCATTTCACTCAGTATTCACTTGCAACTTGTTACAACATGTTTAATACTGCATATTATGTTGTTAAAAGCAAAAACATTGTTCATTTTCACTGTTTTGAGCAGTTTTTATCACTTGCTGTTTTTGGCCTTAGAACGCTGAGATAAGCTGATTCCTGCAACGCAGAATTTGTCATTTTGCAAACTCTCTCATTTCACTCAGTATTCACTTGCAACTTGTTACAACATGTTTAATACTGCATATTATGTTGTTAAAAGCAAAAACATTGTTCATTTTCACTGTTTTGAGCAGTTTTTATCACTTGCTGTTTTTGGCCTTAGAACGCTGAGATAAGCTGATTCCTGCAACGCAGAAATAGGCTGTTTGCAAACTCTCTCATTTCACTCAGTATTCACTTGCAACTTGTTACAACATGTTTAATACTGCATATTATGTTGTTAAAAGCAAAAACATTGTTCATTTTCACTGTTTTGAGCAGTTTTTATCACTTGCTGTTTTTGGCCTTAGAACGCTGAGATAAGCTGATTCCTGCAACGCAGAATTTGTCATTTTGCAAACTCTCTCATTTCACTCAGTATTCACTTGCAACTTGTTACAACATGTTTAATACTGCATATTATGTTGTTAAAAGCAAAAACATTGTTCATTTTCACTGTTTTGAGCAGTTTTTATCACTTGCTGTTTTTGGCCTTAGAACGCTGAGATAAGCTGATTCCTGCAACGCAGAATTGTCATTTTGCAAACTCTCTCATTTCACTCAGTATTCACTTGCAACTTGTTACAACATGTTTAATACTGCATATTATGTTGTTAAAAGCAAAAACATTGTTCATTTTCACTGTTTTGAGCAGTTTTTATCACTTGCTGTTTTTGGCCTTAGAACGCTGAGATAAGCTGATTCCTGCAACGCAGAAATAGGCTGTTTTGCAAACTCTCTCATTTCACTCAGTATTCACTTGCAACTTGTTACAACATGTTTAATACTGCATATTATGTTGTTAAAAGCAAAAACATTGTTCATTTTCACTGTTTTGAGCAGTTTTTATCACTTGCTGTTTTTGGCCTTAGAACGCTGAGATAAGCTGATTCCTGCAACGCAGAAATAGGCTGTTCTGCAAACTCTCTCATTTCACTCAGTATTCACTTGCAACTTGTTACAACATGTTTAATACTGCATATTATGTTGTTAAAAGCAAAAACATTGTTCATTTTCACTGTTTTGAGCAGTTTTTATCACTTGCTGTTTTTGGCCTTAGAACGCTGAGATAAGCTGATTCCTGCAACGCAGAATTTGTCATTTTGCAAACTCTCTCATTTCACTCAGTATTCACTTGCAACTTGTTACAACATGTTTAATACTGCATATTATGTTGTTAAAAGCAAAAACATTGTTCATTTTCACTGTTTTGAGCAGTTTTTATCACTTGCTGTTTTTGGCCTTAGAACGCTGAGATAAGCTGATTCCTGCAACGCAGAAATAGGCTGTCATTTGCAAACTCTCTCATTTCACTCAGTATTCACTTGCAACTTGTTACAACATGTTTAATACTGCATATTATGTTGTTAAAAGCAAAAACATTGTTCATTTTCACTGTTTTGAGCAGTTTTTATCACTTGCTGTTTTTGGCCTTAGAACGCTGAGATAAGCTGATTCCTGCAACGCAGAATAGGCTGTCATTTGCAAACTCTCTCATTTCACTCAGTATTCACTTGCAACTTGTTACAACATGTTTAATACTGCATATTATGTTGTTAAAAGCAAAAACATTGTTCATTTTCACTGTTTTGAGCAGTTTTTATCACTTGCTGTTTTTGGCCTTAGAACGCTGAGATAAGCTGATTCCTGCAACGCAGAATTTGTCATTTTGCAAACTCTCTCATTTCACTCAGTATTCACTTGCAACTTGTTACAACATGTTTAATACTGCATATTATGTTGTTAAAAGCAAAAACATTGTTCATTTTCACTGTTTTGAGCAGTTTTTATCACTTGCTGTTTTTGGCCTTAGAACGCTGAGATAAGCTGATTCCTGCAACGCAGAATTTGTCATTTTGCAAACTCTCTCATTTCACTCAGTATTCACTTGCAACTTGTTACAACATGTTTAATACTGCATATTATGTTGTTAAAAGCAAAAACATTGTTCATTTTCACTGTTTTGAGCAGTTTTTATCACTTGCTGTTTTTGGCCTTAGAACGCTGAGATAAGCTGATTCCTGCAACGCAGAATTGTCCTGTTTGCAAACTCTCTCATTTCACTCAGTATTCACTTGCAACTTGTTACAACATGTTTAATACTGCATATTATGTTGTTAAAAGCAAAAACATTGTTCATTTTCACTGTTTTGAGCAGTTTTTATCACTTGCTGTTTTTGGCCTTAGAACGCTGAGATAAGCTGATTCCTGCAACGCAGAATTTGTCATTTTGCAAACTCTCTCATTTCACTCAGTATTCACTTGCAACTTGTTACAACATGTTTAATACTGCATATTATGTTGTTAAAAGCAAAAACATTGTTCATTTTCACTGTTTTGAGCAGTTTTTATCACTTGCTGTTTTTGGCCTTAGAACGCTGAGATAAGCTGATTCCTGCAACGCAGAAATAGGCATGTTTGCAAACTCTCTCATTTCACTCAGTATTCACTTGCAACTTGTTACAACATGTTTAATACTGCATATTATGTTGTTAAAAGCAAAAACATTGTTCATTTTCACTGTTTTGAGCAGTTTTTATCACTTGCTGTTTTTGGCCTTAGAACGCTGAGATAAGCTGATTCCTGCAACGCAGAATTAGGCTTTTTTGCAAACTCTCTCATTTCACTCAGTATTCACTTGCAACTTGTTACAACATGTTTAATACTGCATATTATGTTGTTAAAAGCAAAAACATTGTTCATTTTCACTGTTTTGAGCAGTTTTTATCACTTGCTGTTTTTGGCCTTAGAACGCTGAGATAAGCTGATTCCTGCAACGCAGAATTTGTCATTTTGCAAACTCTCTCATTTCACTCAGTATTCACTTGCAACTTGTTACAACATGTTTAATACTGCATATTATGTTGTTAAAAGCAAAAACATTGTTCATTTTCACTGTTTTGAGCAGTTTTTATCACTTGCTGTTTTTGGCCTTAGAACGCTGAGATAAGCTGATTCCTGCAACGCAGAATAGGCTGTTTGCAAACTCTCTCATTTCACTCAGTATTCACTTGCAACTTGTTACAACATGTTTAATACTGCATATTATGTTGTTAAAAGCAAAAACATTGTTCATTTTCACTGTTTTGAGCAGTTTTTATCACTTGCTGTTTTTGGCCTTAGAACGCTGAGATAAGCTGATTCCTGCAACGCAGAATTTGTCATTTTGCAAACTCTCTCATTTCACTCAGTATTCACTTGCAACTTGTTACAACATGTTTAATACTGCATATTATGTTGTTAAAAGCAAAAACATTGTTCATTTTCACTGTTTTGAGCAGTTTTTATCACTTGCTGTTTTTGGCCTTAGAACGCTGAGATAAGCTGATTCCTGCAACGCAGAACTTGTCATTTTGCAAACTCTCTCATTTCACTCAGTATTCACTTGCAACTTGTTACAACATGTTTAATACTGCATATTATGTTGTTAAAAGCAAAAACATTGTTCATTTTCACTGTTTTGAGCAGTTTTTATCACTTGCTGTTTTTGGCCTTAGAACGCTGAGATAAGCTGATTCCTGCAACGCAGAAATAGGCTGTTCTGCAAACTCTCTCATTTCACTCAGTATTCACTTGCAACTTGTTACAACATGTTTAATACTGCATATTATGTTGTTAAAAGCAAAAACATTGTTCATTTTCACTGTTTTGAGCAGTTTTTATCACTTGCTGTTTTTGGCCTTAGAACGCTGAGATAAGCTGATTCCTGCAACGCAGAATTTGTCATTTTGCAAACTCTCTCATTTCACTCAGTATTCACTTGCAACTTGTTACAACATGTTTAATACTGCATATTATGTTGTTAAAAGCAAAAACATTGTTCATTTTCACTGTTTTGAGCAGTTTTTATCACTTGCTGTTTTTGGCCTTAGAACGCTGAGATAAGCTGATTCCTGCAACGCAGAAATAGGCTGTTCTGCAAACTCTCTCATTTCACTCAGTATTCACTTGCAACTTGTTACAACATGTTTAATACTGCATATTATGTTGTTAAAAGCAAAAACATTGTTCATTTTCACTGTTTTGAGCAGTTTTTATCACTTGCTGTTTTTGGCCTTAGAACGCTGAGATAAGCTGATTCCTGCAACGCAGAATTTGTCATTTTGCAAACTCTCTCATTTCACTCAGTATTCACTTGCAACTTGTTACAACATGTTTAATACTGCATATTATGTTGTTAAAAGCAAAAACATTGTTCATTTTCACTGTTTTGAGCAGTTTTTATCACTTGCTGTTTTTGGCCTTAGAACGCTGAGATAAGCTGATTCCTGCAACGCAGAATTTGTCATTTTGCAAACTCTCTCATTTCACTCAGTATTCACTTGCAACTTGTTACAACATGTTTAATACTGCATATTATGTTGTTAAAAGCAAAAACATTGTTCATTTTCACTGTTTTGAGCAGTTTTTATCACTTGCTGTTTTTGGCCTTAGAACGCTGAGATAAGCTGATTCCTGCAACGCAGAATTGTCATTTTGCAAACTCTCTCATTTCACTCAGTATTCACTTGCAACTTGTTACAACATGTTTAATACTGCATATTATGTTGTTAAAAGCAAAAACATTGTTCATTTTCACTGTTTTGAGCAGTTTTTATCACTTGCTGTTTTTGGCCTTAGAACGCTGAGATAAGCTGATTCCTGCAACGCAGAATTAGTCATTTTGCAAACTCTCTCATTTCACTCAGTATTCACTTGCAACTTGTTACAACATGTTTAATACTGCATATTATGTTGTTAAAAGCAAAAACATTGTTCATTTTCACTGTTTTGAGCAGTTTTTATCACTTGCTGTTTTTGGCCTTAGAACGCTGAGATAAGCTGATTCCTGCAACGCAGAATTTGTCATTTTGCAAACTCTCTCATTTCACTCAGTATTCACTTGCAACTTGTTACAACATGTTTAATACTGCATATTATGTTGTTAAAAGCAAAAACATTGTTCATTTTCACTGTTTTGAGCAGTTTTTATCACTTGCTGTTTTTGGCCTTAGAACGCTGAGATAAGCTGATTCCTGCAACGCAGAATTTGTCATTTTGCAAACTCTCTCATTTCACTCAGTATTCACTTGCAACTTGTTACAACATGTTTAATACTGCATATTATGTTGTTAAAAGCAAAAACATTGTTCATTTTCACTGTTTTGAGCAGTTTTTATCACTTGCTGTTTTTGGCCTTAGAACGCTGAGATAAGCTGATTCCTGCAACGCAGAATTTGTCATTTTGCAAACTCTCTCATTTCACTCAGTATTCACTTGCAACTTGTTACAACATGTTTAATACTGCATATTATGTTGTTAAAAGCAAAAACATTGTTCATTTTCACTGTTTTGAGCAGTTTTTATCACTTGCTGTTTTTGGCCTTAGAACGCTGAGATAAGCTGATTCCTGCAACGCAGAATTGGCCTGTTCTGCAAACTCTCTCATTTCACTCAGTATTCACTTGCAACTTGTTACAACATGTTTAATACTGCATATTATGTTGTTAAAAGCAAAAACATTGTTCATTTTCACTGTTTTGAGCAGTTTTTATCACTTGCTGTTTTTGGCCTTAGAACGCTGAGATAAGCTGATTCCTGCAACGCAGAATTTGTCATTTTGCAAACTCTCTCATTTCACTCAGTATTCACTTGCAACTTGTTACAACATGTTTAATACTGCATATTATGTTGTTAAAAGCAAAAACATTGTTCATTTTCACTGTTTTGAGCAGTTTTTATCACTTGCTGTTTTTGGCCTTAGAACGCTGAGATAAGCTGATTCCTGCAACGCAGAATTTGTCATTTTGCAAACTCTCTCATTTCACTCAGTATTCACTTGCAACTTGTTACAACATGTTTAATACTGCATATTATGTTGTTAAAAGCAAAAACATTGTTCATTTTCACTGTTTTGAGCAGTTTTTATCACTTGCTGTTTTTGGCCTTAGAACGCTGAGATAAGCTGATTCCTGCAACGCAGAAATTAGGCATGTTTGCAAACTCTCTCATTTCACTCAGTATTCACTTGCAACTTGTTACAACATGTTTAATACTGCATATTATGTTGTTAAAAGCAAAAACATTGTTCATTTTCACTGTTTTGAGCAGTTTTTATCACTTGCTGTTTTTGGCCTTAGAACGCTGAGATAAGCTGATTCCTGCAACGCAGAATTGTCATTTTGCAAACTCTCTCATTTCACTCAGTATTCACTTGCAACTTGTTACAACATGTTTAATACTGCATATTATGTTGTTAAAAACAAAAACATTGTTCATTTTCACTGTTTTGAGCAGTTTTTATCACTTGCTGTTTTTGGCCTTAGAACGCTGAGATAAGCTGATTCCTGCAACGCAGAATTTGTCATTTTGCAAACTCTCTCATTTCACTCAGTATTCACTTGCAACTTGTTACAACATGTTTAATACTGCATATTATGTTGTTAAAAGCAAAAACATTGTTCATTTTCACTGTTTTGAGCAGTTTTTATCACTTGCTGTTTTTGGCCTTAGAACGCTGAGATAAGCTGATTCCTGCAACGCAGAAATAGGCTGTTCTGCAAACTCTCTCATTTCACTCAGTATTCACTTGCAACTTGTTACAACATGTTTAATACTGCATATTATGTTGTTAAAAGCAAAAACATTGTTCATTTTCACTGTTTTGAGCAGTTTTTATCACTTGCTGTTTTTGGCCTTAGAACGCTGAGATAAGCTGATTCCTGCAACGCAGAATTTGTCATTTTGCAAACTCTCTCATTTCACTCAGTATTCACTTGCAACTTGTTACAACATGTTTAATACTGCATATTATGTTGTTAAAAGCAAAAACATTGTTCATTTTCACTGTTTTGAGCAGTTTTTATCACTTGCTGTTTTTGGCCTTAGAACGCTGAGATAAGCTGATTCCTGCAACGCAGAAATAGGCTGTTCTGCAAACTCTCTCATTTCACTCAGTATTCACTTGCAACTTGTTACAACATGTTTAATACTGCATATTATGTTGTTAAAAGCAAAAACATTGTTCATTTTCACTGTTTTGAGCAGTTTTTATCACTTGCTGTTTTTGGCCTTAGAACGCTGAGATAAGCTGATTCCTGCAACGCAGAATTAGTCTGTTCTGCAAACTCTCTCATTTCACTCAGTATTCACTTGCAACTTGTTACAACATGTTTAATACTGCATATTATGTTGTTAAAAGCAAAAACATTGTTCATTTTCACTGTTTTGAGCAGTTTTTATCACTTGCTGTTTTTGGCCTTAGAACGCTGAGATAAGCTGATTCCTGCAACGCAGAAAATAGGCTGTTCTGCAAACTCTCTCATTTCACTCAGTATTCACTTGCAACTTGTTACAACATGTTTAATACTGCATATTATGTTGTTAAAAGCAAAAACATTGTTCATTTTCACTGTTTTGAGCAGTTTTTATCACTTGCTGTTTTTGGCCTTAGAACGCTGAGATAAGCTGATTCCTGCAACGCAGAATTTGTCATTTTGCAAACTCTCTCATTTCACTCAGTATTCACTTGCAACTTGTTACAACATGTTTAATACTGCATATTATGTTGTTAAAAGCAAAAACATTGTTCATTTTCACTGTTTTGAGCAGTTTTTATCACTTGCTGTTTTTGGCCTTAGAACGCTGAGATAAGCTGATTCCTGCAACGCAGAATTTGTCATTTTGCAAACTCTCTCATTTCACTCAGTATTCACTTGCAACTTGTTACAACATGTTTAATACTGCATATTATGTTGTTAAAAGCAAAAACATTGTTCATTTTCACTGTTTTGAGCAGTTTTTATCACTTGCTGTTTTTGGCCTTAGAACGCTGAGATAAGCTGATTCCTGCAACGCAGAAATAGGCTGTCATTTGCAAACTCTCTCATTTCACTCAGTATTCACTTGCAACTTGTTACAACATGTTTAATACTGCATATTATGTTGTTAAAAGCAAAAACATTGTTCATTTTCACTGTTTTGAGCAGTTTTTATCACTTGCTGTTTTTGGCCTTAGAACGCTGAGATAAGCTGATTCCTGCAACGCAGAATTTGTCATTTTGCAAACTCTCTCATTTCACTCAGTATTCACTTGCAACTTGTTACAACATGTTTAATACTGCATATTATGTTGTTAAAAGCAAAAACATTGTTCATTTTCACTGTTTTGAGCAGTTTTTATCACTTGCTGTTTTTGGCCTTAGAACGCTGAGATAAGCTGATTCCTGCAACGCAGAAATTAGGCTGTTCTGCAAACTCTCTCATTTCACTCAGTATTCACTTGCAACTTGTTACAACATGTTTAATACTGCATATTATGTTGTTAAAAGCAAAAACATTGTTCATTTTCACTGTTTTGAGCAGTTTTTATCACTTGCTGTTTTTGGCCTTAGAACGCTGAGATAAGCTGATTCCTGCAACGCAGAATTTGTCATTTTGCAAACTCTCTCATTTCACTCAGTATTCACTTGCAACTTGTTACAACATGTTTAATACTGCATATTATGTTGTTAAAAGCAAAAACATTGTTCATTTTCACTGTTTTGAGCAGTTTTTATCACTTGCTGTTTTTGGCCTTAGAACGCTGAGATAAGCTGATTCCTGCAACGCAGAATTTGTCATTTTGCAAACTCTCTCATTTCACTCAGTATTCACTTGCAACTTGTTACAACATGTTTAATACTGCATATTATGTTGTTAAAAGCAAAAACATTGTTCATTTTCACTGTTTTGAGCAGTTTTTATCACTTGCTGTTTTTGGCCTTAGAACGCTGAGATAAGCTGATTCCTGCAACGCAGAAATAGGCTGTTCTGCAAACTCTCTCATTTCACTCAGTATTCACTTGCAACTTGTTACAACATGTTTAATACTGCATATTATGTTGTTAAAAGCAAAAACATTGTTCATTTTCACTGTTTTGAGCAGTTTTTATCACTTGCTGTTTTTGGCCTTAGAACGCTGAGATAAGCTGATTCCTGCAACGCAGAATTGTCATTTTGCAAACTCTCTCATTTCACTCAGTATTCACTTGCAACTTGTTACAACATGTTTAATACTGCATATTATGTTGTTAAAAGCAAAAACATTGTTCATTTTCACTGTTTTGAGCAGTTTTTATCACTTGCTGTTTTTGGCCTTAGAACGCTGAGATAAGCTGATTCCTGCAACGCAGAATTTGTCATTTTGCAAACTCTCTCATTTCACTCAGTATTCACTTGCAACTTGTTACAACATGTTTAATACTGCATATTATGTTGTTAAAAGCAAAAACATTGTTCATTTTCACTGTTTTGAGCAGTTTTTATCACTTGCTGTTTTTGGCCTTAGAACGCTGAGATAAGCTGATTCCTGCAACGCAGAATTTGTCATTTTGCAAACTCTCTCATTTCACTCAGTATTCACTTGCAACTTGTTACAACATGTTTAATACTGCATATTATGTTGTTAAAAGCAAAAACATTGTTCATTTTCACTGTTTTGAGCAGTTTTTATCACTTGCTGTTTTTGGCCTTAGAACGCTGAGATAAGCTGATTCCTGCATTGCAGGAATCAGCCATGTTCTGCAAACTCTCTCATTTCACTCAGTATTCACTTGCAACTTGTTACAACATGTTTAATACTGCATATTATGTTGTTAAAAGCAAAAACATTGTTCATTTTCACTGTTTTGAGCAGTTTTTATCACTTGCTGTTTTTGGCCTTAGAACGCTGAGATAAGCTGATTCCTGCAACGCAGAATTTGTCATTTTGCAAACTCTCTCATTTCACTCAGTATTCACTTGCAACTTGTTACAACATGTTTAATACTGCATATTATGTTGTTAAAAGCAAAAACATTGTTCATTTTCACTGTTTTGAGCAGTTTTTATCACTTGCTGTTTTTGGCCTTAGAACGCTGAGATAAGCTGATTCCTGCAACGCAGAATTAGGCATGTTCTGCAAACTCTCTCATTTCACTCAGTATTCACTTGCAACTTGTTACAACATGTTTAATACTGCATATTATGTTGTTAAAAGCAAAAACATTGTTCATTTTCACTGTTTTGAGCAGTTTTTATCACTTGCTGTTTTTGGCCTTAGAACGCTGAGATAAGCTGATTCCTGCAACGCAGAATTTGTCATTTTGCAAACTCTCTCATTTCACTCAGTATTCACTTGCAACTTGTTACAACATGTTTAATACTGCATATTATGTTGTTAAAAGCAAAAACATTGTTCATTTTCACTGTTTTGAGCAGTTTTTATCACTTGCTGTTTTTGGCCTTAGAACGCTGAGATAAGCTGATTCCTGCAACGCAGAATTGTCATGTTCTGCAAACTCTCTCATTTCACTCAGTATTCACTTGCAACTTGTTACAACATGTTTAATACTGCATATTATGTTGTTAAAAGCAAAAACATTGTTCATTTTCACTGTTTTGAGCAGTTTTTATCACTTGCTGTTTTTGGCCTTAGAACGCTGAGATAAGCT
>NC_079458.1:2322088-2404616 GCF_903798145.1 Danio aesculapii
AAGAAAGAAAGAAAGAAAGAAAGAAAGAAAGAAAGAAAGAAAGAAAGAAAGAAGAAAGAAAGAAAGAAAGAAAAAAAAGAAAGAAAGCTGTAATCTTCTGTCACCATGAGCTGCACTCCAGCATGAGTTCCTCTCCAGACATTAGCTCTGAGCCCAATGTGATGTTCTGGAGGTCAAAGGTCACGTCAGGGGTCTCCAACACACTTTGTAGAGAGGTCAAGAGGTCAGAGTCCACCACACATGGACATTCCTGCAGACACAACAACAACAACAACAACAACAACAACAACAACATTACAACTACAACCATAACACAGACAACACACAATAAATAATGTGGCAAAATAATAAAAGGTGAAAAACTTGCTCTGGTAAACATCATTTGGAAAATATTTGAAAAGAAAAACATTCACAGGAGGGCGATTAATTCTGACCCGCTGTGTTCTACATGAAATCTCCAGAATGAGTGTGTATTATAATATACAGAGTGTGTGTTGTGAGCTCACAGAGACGCAGGATCCGTTGTGCTGGAAGGTGTTTGGTGGACAGTGGCAGCCTTCATCACAGCCCTCTGAATAACAGCCCTCCAGACCACTGACCTGAGAACAGCTGAACGGACAGCCCTCGCCATGCTCACACTCACGGTACAGACGCCCGGGAGGACAGCCCACCTCTGAACACACACACATGCATAAACACACAAACCCACGCACACACAGGAATACAATACTGCATACACATACAGATGAATACATTATTAAACACACACGTATACAGATGAATTGTTTTATTAATTTATTTTATATTTATTTTTTATTTTATTTCATATTTTATATTTCATTGTGATTTATTTTATTGTATTTTTATTTAATTTATATTTAATTTATTCATTCAATCATTTTCTTTTCAGCTTAGTCCCTCTATTAATCTGGGGTCACCACAGCGGAATGAACCACCGACTTTTCCAGCATATGTTTTACACAGCGGATGGCTTTCCAGCTGCAACCCATCACTGGAAAACACCCATACACTTCCATTCACACACATACACTAGAGCCAATTTAGCTTACCCAATTCACCTATAGTGCAAGTGTTTGGACTGTGGGGGAAACCGGAGCACCCGAAGGAAACCCACGGAAACACAGGGAGAACATGCAAACTCCGAACAGAAACGCCAACTGAACCAGCCGGGGCTTGAACCAGTATTGCTGAGAGGTGAGAGCGCTACCCACTGCGCCACCATGCTGCCCAAATTAAATTAAATTAAATTAAATTAAATTAAATTAAATTAAATTAAATTAAATTAAATTAAATTAAATTAAATTAAATTAAATTAAATTAAATTTACATTATTATATTTTTTATTTATTTATTTATTTTTTATTCATTTGTTTGTTTGTTTTTTATTTTTTATTCATTTGTTTTTTTATAATTTTTTTATTTTATTTTATTTATTTTATTTTATTTTTTATTTTTTTTTATTTATTTATTTTTATTTTATTTTATTTTATTTTATTTTATTTTATTTTATTTTATTTTATTTTATTTTATTTTATTTTATTTTATTTTATTTTATTTATTTATTTATTTTTTTTTTTTATTTAGCATTAGGCCCCATTCACAATCAAAATGTTCTAAAAATTTTCCTTTCTTTCTCTTTCTTTTTGTCTGTATTAAATAAATTCTAATTACACAAACTATCTTTATACTTTATTTTTTGCACCATTTACCTGTCTTGTATTTAATTGTTTTGTTTATTTATTCATTCATTCATTGCATCAAGCAAACAGGACCATATTCCATCCTGATCGACTGCTTTTTTGTTTTTTTATTTTTCAGCATTTATTTTGAAATATAGTTTTTTTTGCAGAATTTATTCATATGTAACTTGGATTATAATGCATCTTATGGGATATTGCATACTTGTATATTGATTGCATTGGTACTGTATAAATGATTGATTTTTCTTTTATGCCAAAAATCCTGACAATATTAAGTAATGATTATTTTCCAGGAAGGCATTTTGCAGTTTTTTTGAATAATAATATGCATTTCTGAGAACCTAATTTGAACAAATTAAAAGCTGATTTTAGGGGTGACGCAGTGGCGCAGTAAGTAGCACTGTCGCCTCATAGCAAGAAGGTTGCTGGTTCTGCTCCAGTTTCCCCCACAGACCAAAGACATGCGGTAGAGGTGAATTGGGTAGGCTAAATTGTCTGTAGTGTATGAGTGTGAGTGAGTGTGTATGGATGTTTCCCAGGGATGGGTTGCAGCTGGAAGGGCATCCGCTGCATGAAACGTGCTAGATAAGTTGACTGTTCAATTTTTTGTTTATTCTCTGATCACACTGTACCTTTATGTTCTTAAAATCTCAATATTATTTGACATTACATAATATTCATTACATTGATTACAAGTTATTGTGGAGGTGAATATAATTTAACTTGTACATGTTTGATTATAAATGCTGTGAAATCTGACTGTAATGTATGTTGACGTACCCAGACACACTTGTGTGTTACACGTCTTGCTCTGCCGTCTCATGCCTGAACATGGAGGTGTTGAACAGGAGCGACTGCGGCTCTGAGAGCCTCCACCACAGCTGACGGTGCAGGCAGACCACCTCGACCACTGCAACCACGGGCCAGAGTCTACAACAACACACACACACGCACACGCACATGCACACACACACACACAAACACAAACACAAACAAGGAAAACATGTGTCATCTACAACAATACAAACACATGAGGAAAACATTTAAATTACTTTTCGACTGTATTTCCTTTGTCTGAGAAGTAATTGAATCACATGACCCAATACTGCTTAGAATCTACTGCTAAATCTGAACGCAGACAGTAGAAATGAAACAGTAAATTATTTCAATTTGAGTTAAACGTTAAATATACTGAAATTATCACAATGTGTCAATCCGAAAAGGTTAAAATGAGTGACACCAAATTTCTTATTTCATTCTTATTCTTCGACAAATCTAACACTCTTTACTTGAAAAATTGGGTTATTATCATAGACTGTAAAATATATGGACGTAGTATCTGTGACGTCATCCATAGGTTTCTGAAAACTGCAAAAGAAGCTACAACCGTCGCCATTTTGTTTGCGGGTCATCGCACCCACGGCAGGATACCAAACAAGGGCAAAGAGGCGGAGAGTGAGCGGAGCTACAGACACCTGCTGGCACTTTGCTTAGACCTGGCAGACAGACTTTACTTTGGGAGAAACGCTTGATACTTTATTACCTGCGACTCGTTTGTGTTCTGACCACATGTGCTTGGCTGTACACTATATCAATAAAGTGTTTAGACTTTCAAAATCACTGTAGTAATACATTGAGCCACGAAGCATTGTTCTTATGATGTTTTTCTACAGGAGGAAAACGCGAATTACTTCCAAACACTTCAGATATAGTCTGTGTTAGTAAATGCAAGACTATTGATGAACTCCAGGCATGACACTGTATGACAACGTTTCAGATGACTGTTCTAGAGCCTACAGCTAATCAATCTGTCACATTTTGGAGTGCTTTACGGGTCTAAAGAAAAATATTAATGATAAAACAAAATACAACAAATACATTTATACATACTTAAATAAAACAAATACATTTATAGAGATGGTATACAAGTATATATGTTTACTCACATGGGAAACGAGGCCACATGAATGGTTTGTGAGCACAATTAAGTGCACACAGCATCCCATATCATCTGATAATTGTAAGAAATAAGTCCAAAAGGCAGCTGACTGTGTAAAGCCACATAAAACAGAACAAAAATACGATGAATATGCCGAGATCAGTGGCTAATCTGCCGGATTCAGCTGAGGTGAAGTGACGGCGACCAGCGAGACCTAGCTGTCACTCAAGTGGCCACGCCCTTAATTATGCAAACATAATATAACCTAATATAAAGGAAATGGATGAGTTATAAAAAAATTCACCCCCCTCACAGTTGTCATGGAGGGTAATAATATCTATATGACCCAAAATCGTTCTTTGTACCAGGCTGTAAACACCTTTTTTCTGCTGTAAAGTCGGCCATTCTAACAGTGGGCTCAATTGCATTTTGCTCTATTTTGGAGCCAGGACTAGCGGAATTTTGATGAATTGCAGTTTCAGTTACTTCCATATTGGCTTCCTGAGGGAGAGCGGGAGGTTGCCGCTTGGTTATTATGCATAATACCTGAATAACAACATACATATAATATATATATACATTTATAATTTTTTTTTTCTTTTTCCGAAAGGTTCACTTTTGTACCTTTAAGGTATTATGAGGTACGCATTTTTACTTTTTAGGTATAAATATATACCTTTAAGCTACAAATGTGGATAGATAGATATAAAGGTGTACATTTTAAAGGTACCGCTCCAGTCACACCTTTATTTCTGAGAGTGCAGGTAATTAGCCTAACAACCCAATTTTTTTATGAACTAATTTCTAATTAAACTTTTTCTTAATCATTCATTCTTAATTTAGTTGAAAAAAATGTAATAATTCAGCAAGATATATTTCCATAACAAAAAAAAATTCCTTGCTTTCTTAAATTGATTTATTCAGAACTGTTAAAATGAAGTATTTAAAGCAAGTAGATTATAAGTAACTGCATTAAATAGCAAAAAGCAAAATAATCCCTTACATCATTTTTAGCAAAAAAGTAATTTAATTACAGTAACTCGTTGCACTGAAACACTGTATGCGAGTAAGCGGCAGCAGGGTCTGACCTGTGCAGTTGTGTGTGTTGCAGTGTTTCTGCTGTCGCTCTGATCCTGCACACTGTCTCCCGCTGCTCTGAGGGGCGGGGTTATCACACTGACGATCCCTCAACTTAACCCCGCCTCCACACTGGGCGGAGCAATCAGACCAGGCACCCCATTGGCTCCATCCACCATCAACATGGCAACCAGGAACTGAATCACACTGCAGGACTCCTGCTTCACATGTACTGGACAGAAAAACATTGAAACACACTTGTTTCAATGAAAAAGGAATGTTTACTGCTGCCATCACTTTTTTACACAAACTTTCTTAAAAATCTTGGACATTTTTTTCCTCATATTGTAGTGACTTTAATAAGTCACATGTATGACTTTAATAATACTTACATGCTTTATTGTCATTCACATGTACATGTACACAGAACTAAATTTCATAGCATTGGCTCTGCAGTTTCAATAAAAACAACCCTAAACAGTAAGTAAAAAAATAATATAATATAATCTAAGTCAGATACTATGACTTTTATAGGATGTTTTGTTCCTGTAAATGACTAGCAGTTTTGTTTAGGGCTGCACAATATTTTGCTTTAGCAACGCAATATGCAAATCTTCAATAGACAGGATCTGCAATGCCGTGTTGGGATTAATAAAACTTGACCTAATCTAATGGGTTCTAATAATGTGAAAGGTTTTCATTTTAATGCATTTTTAAGGCCTGTGACAGTAAGATTTCAAGCAAATTTGCAAGAAATTCTAAAGCTTGCGACTTTAACAAAGATTAATTGCTTATTAACAGTATACAATAAAGACTATACGGTGTTAATTTACATTTGATTATTGCGTTTCTGAACCTCAATGCTGTCAGACTCCACTGAAAACCATGAAGCGCTGTTTATTTCATTTTCATCTTTGTTCTGTTTTCATATGTGCTTTATTTTATTTTGTATATTTTTGTATATCCACCTCCCTAAAATTATATTAATTCTTTCCAAATATTTACTCATCATCATCATCATCATTATTATATCCATATCGCAATATATATCGCATAAAAGCAAAATACTGCAGTGTCAGTGTGTGTGTAAGCTGACTGTACCAGTTGTGGCAGTGGCTGCTGATGGTTTCTCCTGGTTCTGTGATCTGCCAGTCTGATGTGCCGCTCCATGACCAGGAGACATTACCTGAGTCTGATACTGATGTGAAAACAGAATTTCAGGCTGTGAAACTCCATATAAAAGGGCTCTATTTATTTAGAGATGTAATTTTGGAGTAAATATTTCAGCCATTTTAATAAAAATACAAGCTCTACTATGTTCATCCATAACAGCAAGTGCAAAGAAGAACAAGTGTTCAATCTTATGTGTGTAGACAAAACTGTGCATGAGATGAGACTAGATTTCCATTTTGTTTCATGTAAACACGTTTGACAGACATGCATGACACAGTTACACCCTTAATATTAAGGTAACAGTAAAAGTCTCCTGACCTGCGCTGGTGCTGGTGTTGTGATATTTACAGCGGCACATCTCTGGCTCCACACACACTCCGTCTTGCAGCAGTGTGTGTCCTGGACATCCACAGCTCCGGCTGCAGGATCCCGGAGTGTCCACACACTCCGTATCCGCATGAAGATCTGAACAGGAGCGAGGACACGGTTTCCCACACACCCACTCCTGCTGACCCCCTCCACAGTCTACAACACCACAGAAAAACATGACAAATGATATAGACTGTATTTATACTTAAAATAACTAGGGTGAAATGAAAAGCAAATAAAAGCAGAATAGATAGACTCTTTGCAGGATTAATGCAGTACAATATTTATTGAGATATTTCTGGAGACGATCCAAAACAAATATTTATTTAGGGGGCTAATAATATTGACCTTAAAATTGTTTCAAAACAATTAAAAACTGCTTTTATTCTAGCCGAAATAAAACAAACACGACTTTCTCCAGAAGAAAAAATATTATAGGAAATACTGTGAAAAATTCCTGAATAATTTTAACATCAGCTGTCCAGTAGGTGATGTCTATGTGCAGATGTTCAATGAAGTGTATTTGTGTATTACTGTAAGTGTTGTGTAGGCTGACCTGAGCAGACGGTGGTGTTATCATGACACGCGCGGCTCTGCAGATTCTCCCCGAGGCAGGGCAGACCACCGAAGCGCGCTGGAGGACTGTGACACTGCCTCTGTCTGACTGAGACCCCCGCGCATGCGTCACACTCTGACCACGAGCTCCAGGAGCCCCACGAACCATCAACTACTCACACACACACACATATTCAGAGAGACACACAAATACAGAGACACACACACACATACACACATGCATGCACACACATAGAGACACACGCACACGTACAGAAACACCCACATAGAGATACATACATGCACACACACAGAGACACACACATGCGTGCAAACACATGGAGACACATATGCACACATCACATACAGAACACACACACACAGACACACATGGTTAAAAGGGGTTAGTCATTACATACTACATTATGAATACAGTAATTTTATAATATTATATAATAATATAATAATCAGGAACTTTATATATGAGATTTGCTTCAATTTATATATATATATATGGCTGATTCCAGCATTATGGACGTGACATTTGCAGTAAAAATTCAAAACAAATTCACAGAGAAAGCATATGTTAACATTATATTGAAACATCTGTTTATATTTTTCAAAACAGCTAACCACAGAGTTAAGGGATCAGAAAAATATCAATCTGTAAACATTTTTATACTTTCAATGAGGAAAATAAACTTGCGTTATGGATGTGACAAAAAAAAGTCTGTGAGTTTACAGTAGACAACATACATTGTAGAAATTCTGTGAATTAAACTGCACAATCCAAAAGAAATAATGCTAATTAAATGGATAAGAGCCGGCTCTCTATAGAACAAAAGTGATTGATTTGATTTGATTTTGACAGGTTTGCATTTTTGAGGGAAAAGCTTTGTTATGGATGAGACAGATGTGAAATTGCCATTTGTGTGACTTTGGTAAATCAAATATAATAGTTTGAAAACATTGACAGACACATTTTTAAGTATTTTTAAAGTACGCACCAGCCAACTGAAGGAAAGTTTCTTCCCTCAGACTATCAGGCTGATGAACACTTAACACACCCCACACAAACTCTTCCACACCCCTCACTGCACACCATCAATATGTAGCATGTACTGCACTTTAACCAACCTACAACTATGTGTACACCTATTCATTGTACATATTGCTGTCAACACTGCCAATTTTACATTGTCCTGTTTTGCACCTAAGCTTTTCACTCAGCACAGTACACATGCTGCTGAAGATGTGACAATAAAAGTGATTTGATTTGATACTGTAAAATACTTGCCTATGCAAAAATATAGAAACGGTTTTGCTATTTTGGTGAAAACATTTTTTTTTCATGGCAAGGTTAACATTTGCATGGAATTGCTTATATATATATATATATATATATATATATATATATATATATATATATATATATATATATATATATATATATATATATATATATATATACAGTTGGAGTCAGAATTATTAGCCTTCCTTTGAATTTTTTTTCTTTTTCAAATATTTTCCAAATGATGTTATAGCAGAGCAAGGACATTTTCACAGTATGTCTGATAATATTTTTTCTTATGGAGAAAGTCTTATTTGTTTTATTTGGGCTAGAATAAAAGCAGTTTTTTATTTTTTTAAAGCCATATTAAGGTCAATATTATTAGCCCCTTTAAGCTATATATTTTTTTCGATAGTCTACAGAACAAACCATCATTATACAATAACTTGCCTAATTACCCTAACCTGCCTAGTTAACCTAATTAAATATCTATAATACCTGGTAAAATATTTACTGTCATCATGGCAAAGATAAAATAAATCAGTTATTAGAAATGAATTATTATTATGTTTAGAAATGTGTTGAAAAATCTTCACTCAGTTAATCAGAAATCGGGGAAAAAATAAACAGGGGGGCTAATAATTCTGACTTCAACTGTATATCAAAATGTTGATAGTTTAGCTTTGAAATATTTCAATGAGTGGTAAATTAATAAAAACTCAATAGAAAAATCTGAAAAAATAATTAAAACGGCAGAAAAATGACTGAAAATGAACAAAAAAAACTTTAAATAAATTAAAATACAATTTATATTTATTTAATTAATTCAAAAGAAATAAAATAGTTCATTAAACAAATCATTTTATTTCAGTTTGTAATCTCTTTTTTGGCAGATTTGCAAAAATTTGTCCTTAAATACATATTTTTCTAATTAATTCTTGATTCAAATAATTGTGATTATACATACACATGCGTGTGTGACAGTTTATACTGTTAATAATAATAATAATAATAGTAATATATTATGGTTCTGATGCTTTTATCTGATCAGTACAGAATCTCACCAGGACAGTAGGAGATGGAAGGGCAGGGCTGTCTCTGGATCTGGACCCCCAGTCCGGCATGCTCCTCCTGCTGGTCTGGACAGGGAGCTCCTCCAGACATGGGTTCGGGACAGGAGCAGCTCCTGTAGCGGGATACCCACTCCAGCCCACAGGTCTTAGAGCAGGGTGTCCAGTCAGACCACTGACACCAGTCTCCATCCACTGAGGACACATTTTAAATATTTATACATTTATACAACACTCCCTTAGTTTCTCACACTAGACTTAAAGGGGCAGTTCACCCAAAACTGAAAATTCTGTCATTATTTAGTTATCATTCATTTGTCACAAACCTGTTTGACTTTTTCTAACACACATACAGATATTTTGAAAAAAAAAACATTCATTCATCCATTTATACATTTTTCTACGACTTTATATATTCGTCCCTTATTTATCAGGGGTCTCCACAGCGGAATGAACCGCCAACTATTCCAGAATATGTTTTCCGCAGCGGATGCCCTTCCAGCCGCAACCCGGTACTGGGAAACACCCATACACACTCATTCTCACACACACACACACACACACACACTACAGCCAATTTAGTTCATCCAATTCCCCTATAGCGCATGTGTTGTTTGTGGGGGGAAACCAGAGCACTCTGAGGAAACCCACGCGAACACAGGGAGAACATGCAAACTCCACACAGAAATGCCAACTGACACAGCCGGGACTCAAACCAGCGACTTTCTTGCTGTGAGGCCACAGTGCTAACCACTGAGCCACCGTGCTGCCCACAGATATATAGATATATTTATATATTATTATTATTATGTATATATTTTATGCCAAATATAAGACTTTTACATCAAAAATAACATGTGAAGTGAATTATTAAAGCTCATACTAAAGTAAATGTAGATTCACGTCTGTACAAATGACACTTCCAGTTGTTCCATCCTTCTGGGTTAAATGATATGATACTTTACAATTTCAATAGTGTAATCTGATTATGTAACTTGCATTGACATTAAACAGATTTACTGAAAGCCAAACCTGGACATGGATGATCAGTGCAGGACAGTCTGCCTCCTTCACACGTGCTGAAAGATCAATACACACACATCAACTGATCAGAATAAATGCATAAATGCACACAGAATTTCTCTTATATATATATATATATATATATATATATATATATATATATATATATATATATATATATATATATATATATATATATATATATATATATATATATACTGTATATTAGGGGTGTCAAAATTAATTGTTTCTTGTTTCTTCGGTGCACCGCGATGCAGACAATTTGGTATCGATTCAGTAACAATCATAACCGGTTATTATGTACTGACGTCATTTATCTCATATGCGCTTTAGCTGACTATGGCGAGGGAGGCAAGCGGCTGAGCGTGAGTGTTTACAACACTCCAACTACTTAAAAACACAGAAACTGTGCACAATTTCACTGCATGTGTGTTTGCTGTACAGTCTTTCACTGACACTTACAGCAGAAGCCCCTATTTCACTGCGATTGAGAGAATGAAAGTAAACTTAATTTCTCTCTCTCTCTCTCTCTCTCTCTCTCACTGTGGCCCATTTGACCTGCTGGCGTGACTTTTCCTCTCCGTTCGGCTGTTTTACAGCGATACTTCTGGATACAGACACGAGCGCGTGCCTGCAGAGTTTTCTCCACCATGTCTATCATGAATCAGCTGTGATCTAGCGAGCGGTCGTTCTTGAACGAGTCTTTTGTATGGAGCAGAAGATTAGTTCCTTTTTCGAGTCTTCTCTCGGGTTTAAGTCATTCGTTCATCGCATGAAAGACATTTGATTCGTTCATTTCTCGAGTCTTCGGATTTGATTCATCTCTCTTTACATGCTGCCACGTGATGAACGAACTACTCAAAAACCAGAAGACTCGAGAGGTGAACGAATTATGGCTCCTTTCGGCTCTGACTGTGTACATTGTTTAAGCTTAACTTATATGGGTTTGTCTGACGTGAACGAACCACTCAAATTTGAAGACCTGTCAAAAGAGGTGAGCTGATAATCATAGACAAAACACCAGGTAAACAATAAATGATGATTTTCTCTTTCATTCTATTTATGACTTATTTGTAGTGTGGTCAATGTCTGGGCTGGTTGTAGATGAGTTTGTAAGCAACTTGTAACATTTTAATAATATTTTGGCAAATTGAACGAAAATAACGAAATGAGTCTAAAACGATTTGTTCATCTCAATGAACAAGACTCAAAGGTCCGAGTCAGTAAAATGACCTGAACTTCCTGTGATCGCCGCTTCTGCTGATCAGTGTCACTCATATGTGAAGAGCGCAGCGCGCAAGAGCCAATCGCAGCCCTTGTTGTTGGCGTGTGACCAATCAAAGAGGTGTAAGAGAACTTGGTAGACAAGGATCAGAAAGCGAGTGGGATATTTATATTTGTTTATATTATTTGCTATAAATGCTGGTGTTGTTTAAAGGTACAGTTTATATATCTGACTGTTTGTATTAAATGACAAAATTGTATTACAAATAGTATATAAATATATTTATACATTTTAATACAAGAATTGCTGCTGTGAAGGAAATTTAAAACTGTGTATGGAAAGCATCGTCAATGCACCGAGATGCACAGAGATACCGAATTGAACCGAATCGATAGCATGATAATCGTAACCGAACCGTGAGACCAGTGTAGGTTCACACCTCTAATATATATGTATATATATATATACATATGTGTGTGTGTTTCCTTACCAGTTGTTGCAGGCGTCTGGAGTCGGTACGGTGTCTCCGGGTTGAACTCGTTCTCCAGTGTTGAGGTCCAGACAGGGACACAAGTCTTGCTCCACACACTCCGTCCCGTTTGAGGTCAGGACTTTACCATTAGTGCAGTAACAGCCCGGCTCACAGCGCCACTCACAGAACTACACACACACACACACACACACACACGCACACACGCACATACTGTCTATGCATGTACTGTATATAAAATGTATTTCATGCACCTATAATTGTCTATCTATCTATCTATCTATCTATCTATCTATCTATCTATCTATCTATCTATCTATCTATCTATCTATCTATCTATCTATCTATCCATCCCATCCATCCATCCATCCATGCATCCATCCATCTATAGTTCTATCTATCTATCTATAGTTCTATCCATCCATCCATCCATCCATCCATCCATCCATCCATCCATCTATCTATCTATCTATCTATCTATCTATCTATCTATCTATCTATCTATCTATCTATCTATCTATCTATCTATCTATCTATCTATCTATCTATCTATCTATCTATCTATCTATCTATCTATCTCTTTATTAATCCATCTATACCTCCATCCATTTATCCATCATTAAACCATCTATCCATCCATCCATCCATCCATCCATCCATCCATCCATCCATCCATCCATCCATCTATCTATCTATCTATCTATCTATCTATCTATCTATCTATCTATCTATCTATCTATCTATCTATCTATCTATCTATCTATCTATCTATCTATATTTCTATCCATCCATCCATCCATCACATTGATTGACTTACGGTGAGGTCGTCACATGATCGTGGGCACGAGGGTCCGCAGGCACTGAACACACTTCCATACACGTGTGAACAAGACGACACTATAGACAAGAGTGTACGGTTAACCTCTGAGCTCTCACAAACATGTAAACCCACACACAAACACACACACACCTGGACAGTGTTGTGTGTTACAGAGTGTGACTTCAGTGTCCAGTCCTTCACACTGGTCTCCATCGGCTGTCCTGATTGGTCGATCACAGTCTCTCCTCCGGCTCTTTACTCCTCCACCACACGACCTGCTGCAGTCCGTCCAGGAGGACCAGTCGCTCCAGCCTCCGTCTCCTGTGTGTACAACACCACACCAGACAAACTCACTGCTGCACTGCTAATCCCATTACCTCAAAACTATTTATACTATTATTCAGAACTATTTAACTATTTATACTGTACAGTTAATTCAATGGCTTGTTGGGATTCTTGATTCTGATTGGCTGGAAGGTTTGCAGTAAATTAATTTATTCCATGGCCTGTTTAGATTCTTGATTCTGATTGGCTGGAAGGTTTGCAATAAAATATTTTATACCATGGCTTGTTGAAACTGACTAGTCGGATGGTTTGGATCTTCCTTGACTCTGTGTTCTTAAACTAGTAGTGTGTTTATGTATGTGTGCATCCAGCATACAAGTTTGTGACTCACGAGTGCAGGGTGTTGAAGCACACACTCTGTCATCTCGACGGGCTCCAGTGCATGGTAAACCAGCTCCAGCAGGCTCCGGATCAGAACAGAAGCGATACCGAGACTGAAGACCCACACCACACGACACTGAACACACACCCCATGGGGTCCAAGAGGACCAGCCACCGTCCACTGAAACACACACACACACATGTAATAATGCTGTAATGATGTTTCTACTGTACAGACTGTATATTCTCTCCACCTACCCCCCAAATCCTTCATTCTGTCCTCATAATGTAGGTAATGTTAGGTATAAATAAGAAAACGTGTGTCTTACTATCACAATCCACACTGGTACAGTTGACCAGCTTTCCTGATTCACACGTGCTGGAGGAATACAATAGATTATGGATGAATCACATTGTATGTTTAACATTTAATTACTTATTTTTAAAGATTTAAAAGCTTAATTATTGACTTGTTTTTCTTTTTTTATATGTCGTTCACTTCATAATAAACCCTTTATTGGACACTAATATTAAATATACATTGGAAAAATCCTGGAGTCTTACTGGGGGTTATTACAAGAATTTTACACTTATTCATTCATTCATTCATTCGTTCATTCTCCTTCGGCTTAGTCCCTTATTCATCAGGGGTCGCCACAGAGGAATGAACCACCAACTATTTCAGTATATGTTTTACGCAGCAGATGCCCTTCCAGTTGCAACCCAGTACTGGGAAACACCCATACACACTCATCACACACACACTCATACACTACAGACAATTTAGTTAATCAATTCCCCTACAGCGCATGTGTTTGGACTGTTGGGGAAACCGGAGGAAACCCATGGCAACACGGTGGAGAACATGCAAACTCCACACAGAAATGCCTACTGACCCAGCCGGAGCTCGAATCAGCGACCTTCTTGCTGTGAGGCCACAGTGCTAACCACTGTGCCACCATGACGCCCGCTTATTTATTTGTAATGATTGGTCCTTCATTTTCTCATGTAAAAAATCAATTTAACCTCACGTTGTGTGAATCGTATTGCCACACTGCCTCAGAAACTTTCATCCATCATATAAAATTCATACCAGGTTCAATATTTTCTGCTTTTCGCATCCGAAAAAGTGCTTTGAGAGGTGTTTTGACAGAGCCACCATACAAGCGAAGAGCTAAATACAGAATGCCATTACTTGAGCTACAGATAACTTCATGACAAACACAGAGCATAAAAAAGGACAGAATCTGTCGGACAGTTGAGAACCCCTATGCTGGATTCAGTGACTGACACACCTCTCCCTTGCTGCTGCTTGGTGTGTGTGTCCATGCATTTGACGTACTCTGCTCATAGACATTATAACAGGTCCGCTTTCGTTCCGTTGCTTCGACGCATCAATGCGGCCGGCATATATTTATAACGTCTATAGGTACTGCCAGTCTCTGTTCAGGATTTGTTTACGTACATAATATATGAAGTATCAAATTGCCATTGATCTCCTGAAATAAACTTTGCATTGGGGATAATTCAACGCAGCTCTTTGATAATGAGCTGAACTCTCCTTCCTCTTTATGCAGTATTAAATGAACACAATATGCAGCCTATTCCGCTTTCTTTAGCCCCTTTCACACAGTGATACTGGTAAATATCTGGAAAGTTACCGAAACGACTTTAACGATAAATTCATAAGAGTGCTGCTCACACAGCAAGAACGTTCCAGAAATTTTCCAGAAAAGACCATTCACACATCCATTCCACAATTCTGGTAAATTCTGACATCATTAACCAGAAATGAGCTCTAAACGGATGCGTTTATTTACATTAATGCATTTAATTTTATAATCTGATGTTTTACCAGTTGTTGCAGTCTTTGGTGACGGTGGCTCTGGGTTTGTACTGCTCTCCATCTACATGACAGTGACAGAACGAAACAGGCACACACTCGCCATTCTACAACAAACACACACACACACCAAATGAGTTTCGTATTCACAAACCATACAGAGAAACATACACAAGCACACACACACGCATACACACACACACACACACACACACACACACACACACACACACCTGTAGAGCCGATCCTTCAGGACACTGGCATCCCGGGTGGCAGTGGGCATCTTTCTGAGCCTCCGTCCCCAAATCTGAGCACAGCAGCTGCTCTCTGACACACACTGACCACTGCTGACCGCCAGAACACCCGCTTCTGTTACCTGACAATACACAGACACACAGAGATGATGATCTGCTTCACACACACACACACACACACACACACACACATACATGCAGACAAACATAATCATGCGCTCACACACTCTCACATATAGATACACGCTCTCAAGCACACTCACACATGCACTCTTACATGCACACACATTCATGCACTCTCTCTCTCTCTCCCACACACACACACACACACACACACACACACACACACACACACACACACACACACACACACACACACACACACACACCTGTACACACTTTCACATACAGATACACGCTCTCATGCACACACACACACGCACTCTTACATGCACACACATTCATGCACTCTCACACACAATCACACACACCTGTACACACTCTCACATACAGATACACGCTCTCAAGCACACACACACACACACGCACTCTTACATGCACACACATTCACACACACATTCACACACTCACCAACACACAAAAACACACTCGCGAACACACACTCAAACACACTCACCGCAGGGCTGCAGGTTGCAGGCACTGAACTGCTGCTGTGTGCCGTGGCTCCTGATTGGTCCTCTGGTTCTGCTCCTGTAGCCTCCGCCGCAGGACACTGAACACTCAGACCAGCGGCTCCATGGGCCCTTCACTCCTGAACACACAACAGCACACTGTTGACATCACACTCCTGAACATGAGTTATTAGAACTATTACTTTAGGAAATATGTTGAAAATATT
Organism: Danio aesculapii; assembly: GCF_903798145.1. NCBI lineage: Eukaryota > Metazoa > Chordata > Actinopteri > Cypriniformes > Danionidae > Danio > Danio aesculapii. The sequence goes on from NC_079458.1 coordinate 2,338,485, forward strand.
TTTTCTCCTAGTAATTCAGGAGGGCTAATAATTCAGACTGTATAGATGTGTCCTGATGTGAAGTCATTTCCGTACCGAAGCACGGTGTAACGCTGCATGTGTCCAGCCCGATGCGTTCGCCCTCACATGCACGTCCACCGAACGCTGGCGCCGGATTGGTTCCTGATCGATAGCGGCGTCTGATGCCCACGTCACATGTCCTACTGCACGTGCTCCAGCTGGTCCATTCACTCCACCCACAATGCACTGCAGGAGACACAACAAATGACAACATTTCCATCATTTATTTTGATCATTTATAACCATACACATTAATTACAGGATTAAACAATCCTTGTTTTAGTCCAAATCAACTAGGAAACACTTTTTAAGTGAATGCAGAATATTTAATAACATAAAAAATAAATAAATAAATACATAAAATAAAATTAAATCATGATGACAGTAAATAATATTAGACTAGATATTCTTCAAGACACTTCTATACAGCTTAAAGTGATATTTAAAGGCTTAACTAGGTTAATTAGGTTAACTAGGCAGGTTAGGGTAATTAGGCAAGTCATTATATAATGATGGTTTGTTCTGTAGAATATAAAAATATATATATATAGCTTAAAGGGGCTAATAATTTTGACCTTAAAATAGTTTATAAAAATTTAAAAACTTTTATTCTAACCAAAACAAAACAAATAAGACTTTCTCCAGAAGAAAAAAATATTATGGGAAATACCTAAAACATTCCTGAATCTGTTAAACATCATTTGGGAAATATTTAAAAAATAAAATAAAATTCAATACATATATAAATATAAATATATATTAAAGGTGTAACGATACGTGTATTCATATTGAACCGTTCAGTACGAGACTTTCGGTTCGGTACGCATTACAAACCGAACGATTCAGACTAATATCTAAAAAGATAAAAGAGATTAAGTGTACAAAATATAATGTTTTCAGTGCAACAATGCTCAACAAGACATCCCAAATGACGTGACAGGCAACATGCTGCCTTTCCTGCCCACCTCCAAACACTAATCCAGTCAGGCAAATGCTACACTAGCTCGCAAAATGGCTAGTAACGTTAATGTAAACCTCCTATAACCAACAGTGGGTCTGGCGTTTGGGAGCACTTTGGTTTCGGTACATTTCTAGCTGTGGATATGAGACAGGGCTCGAAATTGTGACCATTTTGGTCATATATGCGCCCGAAATTTTATCTATGCGACGTCAAAATATATTTGGAAGCATTTGTGCGAGTGTATAAAATTTATGTCGTCTGACAAGTTTTCACAGAAAAATGTTCACCACATGCGCGGATTTAGGAGGCATTCACGCATCTTTGCACCTAAAAACACCAAACGCAGCGCTCGCCGCTCAGGATTGGTTTAAAACAGTTGACATGTCAACTTGCTGCAGTAAACAATGCTTGTCCCGCCAAGCTCTTCTTATTGGCCCATTGCGCTAGAGCAGAACGCAAATGGATTGGTTAATATCAGCTGTCAATCACTCAGTTCCAATGACAGGGAGCTACAGCCGCGAGAACGTAAAGGTCTGGATACGAGAGAATGAAAACAACACTGACAGATTTAGTTTTAGAAACCACCTAAAGTTACAAATAATGGCACATCTGATCAGTGATCATGTAATGAATGTTAATCCAGCATTTACACATTAGAACATGAGATGTTCTAACGTTATTTAATCCTTCATTTAATCATCACGATGCTGTCAGTCGTGCGACTGACACCGTGTTTACCATCGCTAAAGAGCATACATTCACTGAGATGAAACTAATTTTGCAGCTCATGAAAAGACCATTATTGCTATTAAGATGACGTATGCAAATAATAACAAAGTTATATGTCAATAGCATCTGTGCAATATCAGACAGCACCCATGAGAACAGCACAGTTATTATTGTTAACTCAGTTCATCTCACTCACGTTAAGCAGTGCATGTAGGGCCGGTGAGATCAAACGTTAGTTTTAATACATAAAAAAATTTAAATCAGAGAAATCCTCTGGCTATTTCCTTTTTTGCTGTATCGAAAACATACCGAACCGTGACACCACTGTGTCGTATCGAACCGAACCATGATTTTTGTGAACCGTTACACCCCTAATATATATATATATATATATATATATATATATATATATATATATGTAATGTGTATATGTAATGTAATATATATGTAATATATATATATATATATATATATATATATATATATATGCTCACCAGGGCAGGGCTCTTCTCCACACTGCATCTCTCCATTAACACACGTGCTGAAAGCCAGAAACACAACACACTGTCAGATACCACAACCATGTAAAAATTGTGTACGTTTTAGATGCATTTACCAGTTGTTGCAGTTGTCCTGCGGTACAGAGTCTCCGGGCATCAGTAGCGCCCCCTGGTGGACACAGGGACAGAACTGCAGACGCACACAGCTCTTATTGAACAGATAGAAACCTGGAGAACAGTAGCATCCATCATAACACTCAGACGCACACTGAACATCTGCCATGGCATCCAGACACACTCGTGGACACGCGCCACCCTGAGCCTCACACTGACGCTTCCACAGGAACGTCATACCGTCTGGACACACACCTGAAACACACACATTTCAATATTAATGCAGGAGGTATCAGGACGTGACAGTGCATTTATGCTTTTAGAACATATTTTTTGTAAGCGCTGCAAAGCCAAACTATGATTCAAGATTAATTGAGCCCTAAATTAAACTTTGTATTTAATAAATAGAGGTGTATAAATACATACACGTACATAAAATACTATATATATATTATATACATATATTATATATTATAATTATATATATTATTATATACAGTGTATCTGTATATATATTATATATATACTATATATATATATATATATATATATATTGTACTTTATATTTTCTCACGTATGTACATGCATGTGTGTATTTATATCACATGCATGTATGATATAAACACAAACTTTTGTTGTGGATTCAATAAAAAGAGTATTATGAATTCGACAGCACCATGATTTACATAACACATGTGTGTGTACTGTGTATATTTATTATGCATATATACACATGCATGCATATATTTGAGAATGTTGATATATATATATATATATATATATATATATATATATATATATATATATATATATATATATATATATATATATATATTTGTAGTACTGTATCTTCTGTATTTTAGTTTTTTATGTATGTGTGCATGTGTGTTTGTGTATTTACATTATATACATAATAAATATACACAGCACACACATATATTATGAAAAAATAAACTTTTATTTTGGATGCAATTGATCAATGAAAATTCGCTAACAGCAGCAGGGACCCATATAAAAAAATAAAAATAAAAAAAAATTAATAAATAAAATAAAAATAAAAATAAATAAACAAAAAAACAATTGTTAAAATTTAAAAAATAAAAATAAAAAAATGTAAAAATTAAAATAAAATAAATAAATGAACAAAAACAATTATTAAACATAAATAAATAAAAATCAATATATAAATAAACATATAAATAAACAAAAAAACTATTGTTAAAAATTATATATAATTTTTTAACATTTTAAAAAAAAATTAAATAAATGAACAAAAACAATTGTTAAAAATAAATAAATAAAAATCAATATATAAATAAATATATAAACCAAATAAATAAATTAACAAACAAAAACAATTGTTAAAAATAAATAAATAAAAATCAATATATAAATAAATATATAAACAAAATAAATAAATTAACAAACAAAAAATTTTTAAAAATATATAAATAAAAATCAATATATAAATAAATATACAAACAAAATAAATAAATTAACAAACAAAAACAATTGTTAAAAATTAAACAAATAAAAATAAATAATTAAATACAAGAGTTGAAAAAACATAATAACCAAATATGATCAATTAATTTTCAGTATTTATTATAATAGTGTCCAATTTCAGCTGAAGTAATACATTCAATTTTATAACTATATATATGCTTTATTATATTCAAAATAACAACAGTATTTCTGGTGTATTGTTTTACCAGTGCAGGGCTGGACGTTGCAGTCTCGTGTTTGCATGTGTGGACCAGGACAGACGAGGCCTCCGTAGAGTGGCGGTGGGAAACTGCAGAACCGCTCCCTCGTCTGAACACCAGAGTCACAGTCAGATGAACAATCAGACCAGCTGGACCAGGACGACCAGCCTCCATTGACTGAGAGAGAGTGAAAAACAATCAATTAAAACAACAGTGACGAAAATTTTTTATCTGTAGTCGGAGAGGTAAAATGCTCAAAAATATTGATGTTTTTTAAGTTTTTAAGAGTAATTACATTTTTCTTTATGAATTTCTTTCAATGTAAAAACTAATTACAAGAATATTTTCTGTGCAATGCTATTTTGGTATTACTCATTAATTTAGCCTTTTGATTAAGGAGTCAATTGTAGTTTTTAATCTTTGTAAAAAAAATATATTCAAACGCATTTTAATTTTTTTTGTAACATGTACTTTTATAAACATTTCTATTTATTTTATTTCAACTTTAATTTTAGCACAATTTTTATTTTATTTTGAGACTCTAATTATATTCATACTGGTGTGTTTTACATCCATATTAATTTCATGTAAAGATGTCACTTTTCAGCGACGTGGTGGTGCTGTCGCCTAATAGCAAGAAGGTCGCTGGTTCGAGCCTCGGTTGAATCATTTGGCGTTTCTATGTGGAGTTTGCATGTTCTCCCTGCGTTCGCGTGGGTTTCCTCCGGGTGCTTCGGTTTCCCCCACAGTCCAAACACATGCGGTATAGGTGAATTGGGTAAGCTAAATCGTCCGTAGTGTATGTGTTTGAATGAGTGTGTATGGACGTTTCCCAGAGATGGGTTGCAGCTGGAAGGGCATCCGCTGTGTAAAACATGTGCTGGATAAGTTGGCGGTTCATTCCGCTGTGGCGACCCCAGATTAATAAAAGGACTAAGCCGAAAAGAGAATGAATGAAATTTTTATTTCAACTAACAAAAACATTGTATAGTTTCAGTTTTTTCAATTCCTTAATAATTTGTGTTTAAAACGTTTTGATTTGGCTTTCTGAAATTTGATTGGCATGTTAATTTAATTTGTTAGCTCTTTTTTTTTCATGATTAATTTGTTTAAAATTAATCCCAAATAATGTATAATTTCTAAAATCTCATCATCACAATGCTCCGCTCAGCGCATTCTTTTCAAGAGCTCCTGAGAAGAAATGTGCATTTGAGGGAAAAACGTTCCACACTGGTGTTACGTTCTTCTCATTCCCACACGGACCACAGATTCATCTCTTTAGCGATCATCCTGTGAACAAAAGCCCTTTTCTCTTCCCCACCACACCAAAATTAAAGGGAACATAGTTTACCTCTTTTTTATGCTTTAATATTAATATTATGGTTCTGAGTGTGCCAGTTTAGGTTCAGTTTAAAACACAATTCAGATTGTTTTATTATAATGTGTTAAAAAGTGTCATGTTGGGGGCGTGTCCACAGCTCGCTGATTTAGGGGTGTGTTGCTTCACATGTAGATTAGTTTCGGCTTCCCGCCCGACGTAACAAGGGGGCGGAGCCATGAGCTCACCCGCTCTGCGTTTGCAACAGAGTCTGACAGGAAGACTGAGAGAAGGAGCAGGAGTACAAAATCATTTGTGTCTTTGTACAGTTTTACAGCCAACTGTGTGCTAGTTTCAAGTGCCGAGCTTGTACACAGAAACTAATAACCACGCACACTGAATTAACTTTGACTGAGGCACCGGATGCGCCGCTCGAAGCCGCAACACGGCACACCAGACACTCTCTGTGGCGCGGCAGAAACATGAAGTGTCCCGAATCGTCGCGCCACGCATTTTTGAATTCTAAAAATAGGTTTCTGCAGCGGTCCGCGGCACCCAGCCGTTGACTTGAGTGTACCCTGATAGAAACCTATGTTTAGAATTCTAAAACGCATGCTAGTTAAGATCACAGGGAGCTTCTGGGATCGTGAGAAATGCAAACGGCTGAAGTATAAGGTAGACTCGATGAGAAGTACACATGTTTGCAAACCTACCTAAAGATACAACCAATAATTCTGATTAGAGCGATAATGTGGAGAATATTGATCTTGAGCCCAATGAGCCTTACATCTCAAAATAGAGCTAGCGTATTCCTTTAGTGATATCGCTTCGACTCACGCTGAAAATGGCGGACGTGAATCTACAAACTGAGGATATGATGACGCGCCTGTCAATCAATATTAGTGGGCGGGGGGACCGCTCTCCTACGTAAAGTTGCGGTCGGTTTGAAAACCGCTCCAATTGGTCCACCGTTTTTATGTTGTTAAATTGAAAAAAAAGCACTGGGTGTGCTTATATCACCTCAATATGACGGTCTATACACCATACATGCACATATGTCTGTCCAAACAGCTTGAAAAGTAGATTTTTTACCATAGGTGCCCTTTAACTAATTTGGGGTTGACTGCTGGAATCAGCTTCCAGAAATGATCAGATGTGCTCCAACATTAGGCACGTTCAAATCAAGACTGAACACACATCTGTTTAGCTGTGCCTTTACTGAATGAGCACTATGCTACGGCCCCCAGATCGCACTATTGTGGCTTTCTTTTCTTTTTTAATTCTTTTATAACCTGTTTTAACACATTTGAATCTGTTTTTTATCATTTTTATAATTGTTTTTATTTTCTTTTGTTATACTATTTACTTTTAATCCTGTCCATGTAAAGCACTTTGAATTGCCATTGTGTATGAAATGTGCTATATAAATAAACTTGCCTTGCCTATTTACTATTAATTCTAAAGTTTGCCTCACACAGGTGAGTGGGCTGGACAAACCACTTGTAGAAAACACTCTCAGACACTTTAATCCACAGTTGGAGCAGTTTTTGCACAAGACACTTTCTTATAATCACTCCATATCAAAAAAATATTATTGTGCAATTATTTAAGAGTGCCTCACACATGTGAGTGGGCTTGACAAACCACCTGTAGAAACACTCTTCTCCCTCTAAAAAAGACCAAAAAACAAATCCCGCTCCTTACTCTAGCACCTAATTCTCTGATTACAAACAGTTGCTCTGCATGATCAGCACTTGTTGTGTGTGTTGCCTCTTCTTGTTGAATCGCTGAATGCCTCCTCAGTTGAAAGTCACTTCAGACCTGCTGAATGACTGAATGTGAATGTAAAAAGAGCATGACAAGTGTTGGTTGTATCATGGGATGCGGTGTGCGTACCAGGGCAGTGCAGTGTGTTGCAGGGCTCCTGCTCGTCTGCGTCTCCTGCACAGGTGTGTGTGTGATTACAGCTCCTGAAGCGTTTCCTCAGACCCACAGCGTCCACATGATGAAAACACGTCTTACTGCACTCAGACCAGTGCGTCCACTCACTCCACTGTGCTCCATCAGCACCTGCACACACACACACGCACACACAACTGTGTTTAATCTTCTTATAAAAGCTCTTTTTGCATAATAGGTCATCTTTAAGATTAACAATGTGCGCTAGCAAAATCAACATTTTTAATTTTTAAGATGTTTAAGATGCAGTAGAGTGTTTAATTCGATGTGTGTTGAGTGTTACCGTCTGCACAGGGAAGGGAGCAGCGTCTGGCTTCAGTAGAGTCTCCTTCACACGGTTCCACATGCAGCGCTCCCACCGCACTCAGAGGAGATCTAATGATCACACACATGTACACACACACGTAACAGGGAGTTATATTCATGATATACTAGTTAAATAGATAGATATGTACATACCAACATGTTACAATGTTCTGTCTGTCTGAAATATTTAAATGACGATAAATGTATATAAACTTTAGAGACATGTTTAAAAACACAATAACCAAAACTGCTAACAAAATGACAGAAAATTAACTAAAAACTTGAATAAATCTAAAAATACAGGTTACATTAACTTCAATAATTTAACAGACACAAAACAGGATATTAAAAAGTTATTTTAATTTAGCTTGTATTCTCTTTTTTTGCCAGATTTGCTAAAATTCGTCCCTAAATATACACATTTTTATCATTCACTGATACCTCATCCAGCATCAACATCATTCAGTTATTCTCAGCTTCCAGGACAACACTGAACTGTTTGCCTGCATTTTTTTTATTTGTAATAGGTTTATTTTTTATAAACTACAAATTCATACAAAGAATAGACACATTTCTATATTTAAATTGGACTTTTGTGTGTGTGTGTGCGTGTGAGTGTGTGTGTGTGTGTGTGTGTGTGTGTGTGTGTGTGTGTGTGTGTGTGTGTGTGTGTGTGTGTGTGTGTGTGTGTGTGTGTGTGTGTGTGTGTGTGTGTGTGTGTGTGTGTGTGCGTGTGTGTGTGTTATTGTTTTAAGTTAACAAGTGGGGAAGATGCCATAGACAAATGATTATTAAAATTATTATATTATTATTATTTCTTCACAAACCATTTATTTTTTAACAAGCTAGTGACATGTTTTCCTAATTAGATTATATACGAATTTAAGCTTATTCTTATTTAAAATAAGAATTTACTTTTACTGGTGAATTTTTTGATTATGTTATATCATGTTATTATATACCCTATTTTATATCGTGTTTTATATATGTTATTTTGTTGTTATATATCTTATTTTATATCATGTTTTATTTCATGCTTATATGATGTTGTTGTATATTATATTATATTATATTATATTATATTATATTATATTATATTATATTATATTATATTATATTATATTAAATTATATTATACTTTATTATATGATATTATATTATATTATACTATATTATATTATACGATACGATACGATACGTATTATATTATATTATATTTTATTATATTATATTACATTATATTATTTATATTATACTATATTATTTTATATTGTACTATATTATATAATATTATATTATATTATATTATATTATTTTATATTATACTATATTATACTACATTATATTATATTATATTATATTATATTACATTACATTATATTATATTATATTATATTATATTATATTATATTAAATTATATTATATTATATTATATTATATTATATTATATTATATTATATTATATTATTTTATATTATATTATATTATATTATATTATATTACATTACATTACATTATATTACATTATATTACATTACATTATATTATTTTACATTATATTACATTACATTACATTATATTACATTATATTATTTTACATTATATTACATTACATTACATTATATTATAATATATTTTATTATTTTACATTATATTACATTACATTACATTATATTATATTATTTAGTTTAAAAAAAATACTATTGCTAGTCAAAAAAATTTACTTGTATAATTTTTATTTCTTATAAATTGAGGACCAAGTAACACTTAATGTATGTGAATATTAGCATACTGTATGCGGTCATGCAGGAAGCATCACAGAATATATCTAAATGCATAAATAGTTGATAATTAAATGAATGACAATAGAAAAGTTTATTAATAAATGATTCAGTGCACCTGTAGCGGTGCTGTACTCCTGTCCCGCAGCTGCTGTCACATGACGTCCACGAAGACCAAGCTGACCAATCACAGCGAGCGACACAGCTGGACTCATCACATAGGACACGCCCATCTTTACACACACTGTTTATGATTGGATAAAGCATCATTAAGTGTGTTTACATCACACACTGTCAGTCAGAGAAAATGCTTTATTGCTGAATAATGGACTGACCAGGAGCTGCAGCTTGAGTTATTGACATCCTGACCCGGCTGAATGAGCGAACCGTTCCAGAAACACTCGCATTCACTGGCATTCACACACCGGCCAGACTGGAGGAAGAGCCCAGAAGGACAATGACATCCTAAAACAAATAAATAAATAAATAAGTGAGACATTTGATCAGTGCATATAAATCGTATACTATTATCATTTAGGTTTTTCTACTGCAATGCAAATTATTTATTATAAAATACTAAATGGAAATAAATTATTGCGTATTATTTAAATAAAATGTTGTATTATTTAGTATTCTGAAATTAAAATAAAATATTATTTTTATTGTGAAATTAATTAGAATACATTTATGTATTTCTTAAATTATATTATTATTATTATTATTATTATTTATATTATTATTATTATTATTATTATTGAATAATGTAATCATTAATTAATATTTAAATAAGACTTGTTTTTATTACTTGTGATTAAATAAAAAAACTGATTCATGATTATTAATAATGATAATAATCATTATTTTCTGTCTAGTTTACTTTTATTACTATAATATGTGATTTTTAAAAATAATGCATTTATTCTAAATATCTATTATTAATATTAATATTAATATAATAATAATATTACAAGATTATTGTATAATTACTTAAAATCTTAACACTTAAAATCTTACAAGTGATTAAATAAAAAAATAATATTAAATGGTGCACATTTTGTTTTATAATAAGTTACATAATTTATTAATTTATAATTATAATAACATATACTAATACTAACATAATAATATATACTAATACTAACATTCAAATAAAATTAATTATTTTCATTAGAATAATTTATAGAAAATATTTAAAATATAAAAAAATAATAACAAAAAAGTAATAAATAAAATACATAATAATTAATTTTCAAAATACCCGTATTTTTTTCTATTTATATCTACAAATATGAAATACAATAATAATGTAATAAATTTACTTGGTTTTCCATTAGTAACATTAATTTTGAGATTTTAACAGCCCTACAGTATGGTGATGTTAATGTACCTGTAGTGCAGTTTAATGTGCAGTTTCTCTCTGAATGAAGGTCAGAGCAGGTCAGGGGACAAGGGCTGAATTTTCCTGCCAAACAGTCAGACTCATCCATCAGTTTCATTCCTCCAGTGCAGCCTGCAGAAAATACAGCCTCAGTCAGAAGTTATATCATCATACAGTTGAAGTCAGAATTATTCGCTCTCCTGTGAATATCCCAAATATGGGAATAAGGTCAATATTATTAGCCCCCTTAAGCAATATTTGTTTTGGATTGTCTCCAGAACAAACCACTGTTATACAATGACTTGCCTAATTACCCTAACTTTACCCTAATTAACCTAGTGAAGCCTTTAAATGTCTCTTTAAGCTGTGTAGAAGTGTCTTGAAGAATATCTAGTCTAATATTATTTACTGTCATCATGACAAAGAGAAAATAAATCAGTTATTAGAGATGAGTTATTAACACTATTATGATTAGAAATGTGTTGAAGAAATCTGCTCTCTGTTAAACAGAAATTGGGGAAATTATATACAGGAGGGTGAATAATTAAGGAGGGCTGATAATTCTGACTTCAACTGTACTGTATATTACATGCATTATATGAATGTAGTCAGTGTGAATGCTGACCGCTCTGTGTGTCTGTGTCGGAGCCGCAGGACTGTGTGTTACAGGTGTGTGTTTGTCTGCTCATCCCTTCACAGTCACGACCGCCGTTTTTGGGTGGAGGATTGGAGCAGGTCCTGTTTCTGACCATCAGGCCTCCAGCACATGGGACGTCACAGCCGGACCACTGCGTCCACTCTGACCACTGACCCGACACTGACACACACAAACACAGGAAACAGTTAGCCTACAGTGTGTTACAGTGATTATACAGCTAGAAATACACCACAGTTTAAGACATTTTAAGGGTAATTTAATAAAAGCTAAAAATGTGAAAAATGCAGCGTTATGTAGTTTACACTGAATGTGTGTGAGTCAGTTTGAGGGATGTGTTCGTACCAGGACAGGCCTGCAGGAAACAGGGTCTGCTGTCGAACTGAGCTCCTCCACAGGATCCTCCAGGTCGAGCGTCTCTCAGGATGTTCTTCTGCCGAAAGATTGAACCCAAACCACAGGAGGCGCTGCACTGACTCCAGGACGTCCAAGAGGACAGAATACAGTCGACTGAGGGGACACACACACACACACACATACACACACACCTGAGGTCAGCTCACAAACACAGTTAAAGTCACAATGAATTGCCAACTATTCCAGTGTATGTTTTATACAGTGGATGCCATTCCAACCGCAACCCAGTACTGGGAAACACCCATAGACTCTCACATTCACACAAACACACACACTATGGCCAATTTAGCGCATCAATTCCCCTATAGGGCATGTGTTTGGACTGTTGGGGGTAACCAGAGCACCCCAAGGAAACCCATGCCAACACGGGGAGAACATGCAAACTCCACACAGAAATGCCAACTGGCCCAGCTGGGACTCGAACCAGTGACCTTCTTGCTGTTATGTGACAGTGCTAACAACTATGACCTAAATTGGCCGTAGTGTATGAGTTTGTGTGAATGTGAGAGTGTATGTGTGTTTCCCACTGGGTCGCAGCTGCATAAAAAAAACATGCCGGAATAGTTGGCGGTTCATTCCGCTGTGGCGACCCCTGATAAATAAAGGACTAAGCCGTAGGAAAATGAATGAATGAATGTAGTTATGATTTGGAACACTGTTTAGGGCAGTAGTGCGTGAACTACATTGTTACTGTAGTTATGATTTGGAACACTAATTCTGTTTTGGAACACTATTTAGGACAGATAGTGTGTGAACTACATCACTACTGTAGTTATGATTTGGAACACTAATTCTGTTTTGGAACACTATTTAGGACAGATAGTGTGTGAACTACATCACTACTGTAGTTATGATTTGGAACACTAATTCTGTTTTGGAACACTATTTAGGATGGATAGTGCGTGAACTACATCATTACTGTAGTTATGATTTGCAACACTAATTCTGTTTTGGAACAATATTTAGGGCAGTAGTGCGTGAACTACATCATTAATGTAGTTATGATTTGGAACACTAATTCTGTTTTGGAACACTATTTAGGACAGATAGTGTGTGAACTACAACATTAATGTAGTTATGATTTGGAACACTAATTCTGTTTCGGAACACTATTTAGGACAGATAGTGTGTGAACTACATTACTGTAGTTATGATTTGGAACATTGTTTTGGAACACTATTTAGTACAGATAGTGTGAAGTACATCATTACTGTAGTTATGATTTGGAACACTGTTTTGGAATACTATTTAGGACAGATAGTGTGTAAAGTAAATCGTTACTGTAGTTATGATTTGGAACACTGTTTTGAAACACTATTTAGGACAGATAGTGTGTGAACTACATCATTACTGTAGTTATGATTTGGAACACTGTTTTGGAATACTATTTAGGACAGATAGTGTGTAAAGTAAATCGTTACTGTAGTTATGATTTGGAACACTGTTTTGAAACACTATTTAGGACAGATAGTGTGTGAAGTACATCATTACTGTAGTTATGATTTGGAACACTGTTTTGGAATACTATTTAGGACAGATAGTGTGTAAAGTAAATCGTTACTGTAGTTATGATTTGGAACACTGTTTTGAAACACTATTTAGGACAGATAGTGTGTGAAGTACATCATTACTGTAGTTATGATTTGGAACCCTGTTTTGAAACACTATTTAGGACAGATAGTGTGTGAAGTACATCATTACTGTAGTTATGATTTGGAACACTGTTTTGGAACACTATTTAGGACAGATAGTGTGTGAAGTACATCATTACTGTAGTTATGATTTGGAACACTGTTTTGGAATACAATTTAGGACAGATAGTGTGTAAAGTAAATCGTTACTGTAGTTATGATTTGGAACACTGTTTTGAAACACTATTTAGGACAGATAGTGTGTAAAGTAAATCGTTACTGTAGTTATGATTTGGAACACTAATTCTGTTTTGGAACACTATTTAGGACAGATAGTGTGTGAACTACATCATTACTGTAGTTATGATTTGGAACACTAATTCTGTTTTGGAACACTATTTAGGACAGATAGTGTGTGAAGTACAGCATAACTCACAGCAGTCGTTCTCGTCTGATCCGTCAGCACAGTCTGAGTGTAGATCACACCTCCTGTCCAAACTCACACACTCTCCACTCCAGCAGCTCCACTGTTTGGAGGAGCAGAGTTTGGGCAGCAGGGGGCGCTGAGAGGGAGAGACCCATCCTGGAGGAGGAGATCCCGACCCTGATGATAGACAAACATCATCATCAAAAAAAAATGGTCATATTCTGAAAAATGGTCATATTCTATGCTAACTTGTTATAATAGACATCAGAGTCTGCTGTCATATGAATACAGATTACTGAGTTCCCCTGACATGTACATGTATTTATTTAATATGCGCATGAAAAATGTCAGCTTGTACTTTATTAGATTATGTAGAAAAAAATCCAATAGATTTATTAAATATCTGAAAGCTTTTTATTTCTCTTCCTCTATGTCAGGGGTAGGGAATCTATGGCTCGGGAGCCACATGTGGCTCTTTGACCAAAAATATGTGGCTCTCCAGTGGTCTCCCTTCAATAAAAAATTTAAACTGTCAAAATCAGTTTCCTTTTTGAAAATACAATTAAAATGACTTTTTTATTGTATATTTTTACAACAAAATGAATAAGAATAAAAGGACGTTTCAACCAATGCACGTGTGTGTGACGCTGTGGACTTGAATCGCGACACCAATAAAGGGCATGCCTGTTACATTTCGATGGTAACCTTCCGCCATAAAATTCAAACGTTCATGATTGGTGAAAAGAAAAAAATTCTACAAATTGTCCTTTATTAATACATAGACTTGCTCCACATGTGATGCTTCATATAAATCCCTAATGGCTCTTCAAAAACTGCATTTGCCAAAAGAAATTTCAAATGGCTCTTTGCTGAAAAATACTTCCTGACCCCTGATATAAGTTAAGCTACAATCAAGCTACAAGGACAATCTACATAGCAAAAAGCATCAAAAGAAATGAAGTTAAATTGAATTGAAGTATATATTAATGCTATTTTAAATTGTATTATTATTATTGAAATAATTATTGTTAAATACATTTAGTTAATAATTTTTATTGGTAAATTAACTTCTATAAATGAACAAATATAATGCATTTTATTTAAATTAACACCGTTCTTACTATAATTATTATTTATTGATTTATTGTTATTAAATAAATATGTTAAACAATGAAAAATTATTAACATTACTAAAACAATAAACATTATTGTTGTATTTAATTATTACTGAATTATTATTATTATTATTATTATTATTATTAAAATAATACATTAAAGCTAATATATTATTACAATAATACAGACTAAAAAAGATTTTGAACATGCTTTTATGATTACATCATGTAAATTTTAACATGACTAGAATTTTACCCATGGAAACTATGATTATCAATTTCTATCTGGTTTCATTACCAATAATGAATCACTGATAATGATTCACTGATGAATCACTACTGATTCAGCAATAGATGTTTACTAATGAAGAATGATTCAAGATTAAAAAAAATAATCTTGAATCTTGGATATAAACATCAAAATAAATAAATAAATTGATAGAGTTATTTTATTTTTACCACAGTGAAGTTCATCTGATCCGTCAGGACAGTCTTCATGCCCATCACACACGAGTTCGTCTTCCACACAGCCGAACGTCCTGCAGCTGAACTGACCCTCCACACACTCAACTCTGGGTAACTCGTCATAGGGTGTAGATGCATCCCAGAATGCTTAAAAAACAATAACATGATGCAAGAACATTATGATTGTACTGTTTGATTCAGAAAGGAAGAAAATGTAACACCCATGCGTTGTTATACACCAGCACATGACATGTCAAACACACACACCTGTGGCTGTAGGTGTAATAATATGAAGGTCTGGTCCTCCGGTTGGTGTTGCGACGCCGGGTCTGCCATCCTGTAGACTCTTGGTCTGAAGTCCTGGAGCTCCAGAGGTGTAGTTATGATGTCCGGGACGTCCTGAAGGTTCAGTGTGGTTCTGCACTCCTGGAACACCAGGGGGCGCTGTGGTCACTAAACTACTGGGTGTCACCAACTCATCTGATGGGAGAGAGAATCAAAATAATGTATAATGTTTTAAATAATGTATTATTAGCATTATTAGTAGTAGTAATAAGAGTATATCAATCTGAATATTTCTTTCCTCGAATGCTGATATAATATAGTGTATTATATTATGATTAAAATATATATTTTTTCTCTGCATTAGAAGTTTAATTCATATATTACAAGTTCAGGTCATGGTTTTATTTATTTATTTTTATATTTTTATTTAAATAATTTAAGAAATTTTTTTAATAACCATTTTTTTGGAATACTTGGAATAAGTAAATAAGCATTAACTAAAATAAAATTAGAAAATGTAAAAGTTAAAATTAAAAAAAATTATTTTTAAAATAAAATGCTAAATTTATATTTTATATTAAATAAAGTTGCATATTATAAAATAATAGCCTTTTATTTTAGCTAATTTCCAAAGAAATATTTCTCCTTTTTGTTTATTTTAACATGAACTATGGAAAAGAACTTACAATAAAGATCTAAATTAAAATTATTATAAAGGCTATACAGACAAATTAAAAATAATAATAATATAAAATGACCCAATCACAAAATCCCAAAATTTAATTGAAATAAAAACCACAATAGTTATTAAAATAAAATGGTATTACAGTAATGAGTCTGAGAAGTTGTAAAAAAAGAAAATCAGATTATGTTTTTTAAAATATTAAAAAACTAAAGAAATCATAAATAAAACCCAGACAACACTTCTACCTCCTCTACATCCCAGCACTTCAACGCGCAGATAGAAAGTGTGTCGAAACTCTACAGGAATGATGCGGAGAAATCGAGCTCTGACCAGCCGGTGCAGCCAGCGGGTGACAGGCGTCCGACTGACCATCCTCACCTCAAACATCTGAAACCAAAACAAAACACAAACACAAAAAGCATTTATTGGGCTTCTAGACTGGAGTTTTAATGAGCCCAGCACAGCAGCGCTGGAGAAAAAGCACTGCCACACCATCTTTTTCAAATATATACAGTAAGGAAAAAATAGAGAGCTTGCCGACAGCTGGCTCTCTGCAACTCTCACATGGTTGCTCAATGAAGCTAAGCAGGGCTAAGACTGACCAGCACCTGGATGGGAGACTGCATGGGAAAGCTAGGTTGCTGCTGGAAATGGTGTTAGTGGGGCGCTCAACCTGCTGTCTGTATGGGTTCTAATGCCCCAGTATATTGTTGGAGACTCTATACTGCTCAGTGAGCGCCATCTTTCGGATGAGATGTTAAACCAAGGTCTTAATGTTAAAAATCCTTCGTAAAAGAGTAGGGATTAAACATCCTGGACAAATTTGCCCACTGGTCTCTGTCTATCATATCTGAATTGGCTTCATCGAGTGTGTTGTGCATTTTGGCGCAATATGGCTGCTGTCGCGTCATCCAGGTGGATGCTGCACACTGGTGGTGGACGAGGAGATTCCTTCAATAATGTGTAAAGGGCTTTAAGTGTCCAGAAAAGTGCTATAAAAATGATTATTACAGTAAGGAGATCAATGAATACCTGTCTATAATGTCTATTAAAGCGCAATCCGAATAATCAACTCTCTGAACTGCTTGGTTACAAAGCCGCAACCTCCACTCCTCAATGTTGCCAGATATACTAATTACTTTTAAAGCGTTGCATTGTTGGACTTTTTTGTTTCTAATAATGACAGTGTTATTTATGTAATTTGGGTGTTAATGAAGTAGGAAGATGATGTTTGGGTTTAACGATTCAGAATGCTATTTACAAAATCCAATTTTTTACTTTTTTTAGATAATTTGTTGGTTAATAATTAGTCAGTTTTGTCTTTTTTAAATTCTTTTTGTAATATTTGGCAACCAGCGACGCAGTGGCGCACTAGGTAGTGTTGTCGCCTCACAACAAGAAGGTCGCTGGTTTGAGCCTTGGCTGGGTCAGTTGCCGTTTCTATGTGGAGTTTGCATGTTCTTCCTGCGTTCGCATGGGTTTCCTCCGGGTGCTCCGGTTTCCCCCACAGTCCAAAAACATGCGATTCAGGTAAATTGGGTATGCTAAATTGTCCGAAGTGTATGAGTGTGAGTGTGTGTGTGTGTGGATGCTTCCCAGAGATGGGTTGCATCTGGAAGGGCATCTGCTGCATAAAAAAATGTGCTGGATAAGTAGGGGGTTCATTCCGCTGTGGCCACCCCAGATTAATAAAGGGACTAAGCTGAAAAGAAAATGAATGAATGAATATTTGGCAACACTATATCAACGGAACTAACAGGCGACAATCAAAAACGAAGTGCCTGTATATAGTTTATTGCATTAAGGAGGCCATATTTGAAAAATAAACACAATAGCTGCGTCTCAAAGGGCACATACACTCATGCACTTACACACTCAACAGCATACTATATGTATGTAGTGTTGTCCCAAATGGCACACTAATGTTTTTTTACTAAGCGGAAATTTAAACCGTTTCCCTGATGACATTTGACGGTTGCCAAATCAGTGAAATAAATGACCAAACTATCAAATAATACCTGCCATGAGTATAACCGCATTCACCATCTGGAGGCGCTATAATCACTGTCTTTGGAGAATTTCGCTTTCACAATCCAAAATGAATAAAGTTATCCAACATGTGCCCGATAGTTCCGCACCTTCCGATACGTGAGCAAAACTGCGGTCATTGAGTGCGTGTAGTGTCCTCCATTACACACTTCATTTTACTGGCTGAATGAGTGCACCATCCGGGTGCTCTTATTATTTTGAGAGTTTTCAGTGTGAACGCACTACTTACACTATTTATACTACAAAATGGCGTAGAATAGTGCATAAGTATTGTCACCCCTGATATTTTGCATCCCACTCTATAAAACACTTTCTAGATCCTCCACTGCAGCTCAGATCTCAGTCTTCACCTTTGGAGGAGCGTCTGTGTCTCCGGTCTCGGTGAAGTTGATGAACTGATTCTCCACCAGAGCGAAGGCCAGTCTGTATTTGGTCAAGTAACCCCACATGCGCTCACTGCCCTGCGTCACCACACCTGAAACCCACGTGGGCTCCAGGAAATCCACCTGGAAATACGGATGAGGGTCTGCAGGTAACGGACTCCATCCTGGCTCCATCACCATCCTGAGGGAGAACACCGGATGAAATAAACAATCTGAGGTCATCAGGGTTCTGCTAACTAACATTTAAATATTCAGTTTACATGATGGGATGAGGGCAACATGGTGGCTCAGTGGTTAGCACTGTGGCCTCACAGCAAGATCATCGCTGGTTTGAGTCCCGGCTGGGTCAGTTGGCGTTTCTGTGTAGAGTTTGCATGTTCTCCCCCTGTTGGTGTGGGTTTCCTCCAGGTGCTCCGGCTTCCCCCACAGTCCAAACACATGCGCTATAGGTGAATTGAATAAACTAAATTGGTCGTAGTGTATGAGTGTGTGAATGAGTGTGTTTAAGTGTTTCCCAGAACTGGGTTGCAGCTGCAAGGGCATCCGCTGTCTAAAACATATGTTAGAAAAGTTGGCGGTTCATTCCGCTGTGGCAACCTCTGATGAATAAAGGGACTAAGCTGAAGAAAAATGAACGAATGAGTTCCCTCATTATGTAATGTATTAAATGCTCACACATTGGGCACCACGTTGAGTCGTCCCGCATCAGCAGGATTATTCTCTCTGTATGAGGATGAGGTCAGCTGACCGTAATGGACACGCCCATCCTCCAATCCCAGAGCAGAAGCGCACACACCTAACAGATGACGGACAGATGATAGTCAATTAATGCTTCAATGTCAACCTGTACAAAGGGATAGTTTTGTATCAATAATATTCTATTATTTCCCCAAAATTCCTACCTTTTTGACCTGGTCCTCCTTCCTAGAAAACACAGACACACAAAGATGTAAACTTTACTTGAGCAACTACAGATGTTATGCATGATTGTGGGTGTGTGTGTGTTTATATTATTAATAAATATAAATAATAAAGGGGGCGATGCAGTGGCGCAGTAGGTAGTGCTGTCGCCTCACAGCAAGAAGGTCGCTGGTTCGAGCTTTAGCTGGGTCAGTTGGCATTTCTGTGTGGAGTTTGCATGTTCTCCCTGCGTTCGTGTGGGTTACCTCCGGGTGCTCCGGTTTCACCCACAGTCCAAACACATGCGGTATAGGTGAATTGAGAGGGCTAAATTGTCCGTAGTGTATGAGTGTGAGTGAGCGTGTATGGATGTTTCCCAGAGATGGGTTGTGGCTGGAAGAGCATCCGCTGCGTAAAACATGTGCTGGATAAGTTGGCGGTTCATTCCACTGTGGCGACCCCAGATTAATAAAGGGACTAAGCCGAAAAGAAAATGAATGAATGAATAAATAATAAAAAATTGTTTATTATTATAGCAGATTATCATAATTTAGGTTTTAATTTGCTAATGAAATTTCATCCAACACACACACACACATATATGCATACACACACACACACACACACACACACACGCACACACAAAGACAAAATGCATACACGCACATGCGCGCGCACCCACCCACACGCATACACACGCATACACACGCACACACGCGCACACACACACGCACGCGCGCGCGTGCGCACACACACACATACACACACACACACACACACGCACGCGCACGTGCACACACACACACACACGTTAAAAACATAAACATTGTTATTAAATTGATAATTGACAGTTTATCAATTTGAGGTCAATACATCAAAGCTTTTTCTATATTCATATTATTTTTTTCATATTGGTCTACAAATTTGACTCTAGTTAAGTATAAACCAGGGGTGTCCGAACTCGGTCCTGGAGGGCCGGTGTCCAGAAGATTTTAGCTCCAACTTGACTCAACACACCTGCAAGAATGTTCCTAGAAAGCCTAGTAAGAGCTTGATTAGCTAGCACAGGTGTGTCTGATTGGGGTTGAAACTAAACTTTGCAGGACACCGGCCCTCCAGGACCGAGCTTGGACATGCCTGGTATAAATGAACTCACAGTGGTGGTCAGAGGGGTCGGTGTGGTCCTGATTTTGCTGGGTGTCCTGAGCGCAGCAGCAGTCGGGGTGATGTGGGTAATATTGGTGTGTTTACAGTCTCTCTCATCCGCTCCATCAGGACAGTGAGGAACTCCATCACAGAGGAGCTTCTCCTCAATGCAGAGTCCAGGAGGAGGAGCAGGACAGGAGAACTGACCCGGTGGACACACAGCACCAGGACCAGTGCCTGAATATAAGAGAAACACTTCAATTAAAACAACATCAAATGTAAATTTTAATTGTAGAATAATTATTTTCTTTATTTGCCAATTTATAATATTATTCATTTATTAATTTTCCTTTAGCTTAGTCCCTTTATTCATCAAGGGTCGCCACAGTGGAATGAACCGCCAACTATTCCAGCATGTTTTAAACAGCGGATGCCCTTCCAGCTGCAACCCAGTACTGGGAAACACCCATACACACACTCATACACTACAGACAATTTAGTTCATCAATTCCCCTATAGCGCATGTGTTTGGACTGTGGGGGAAACCGGAGCACCCGGAGGAAACCCACGCCAACACAGGGAGAACATGCAAACTACACACAGAAATGCCAACTGACCCAGCCTAACCACTGAGCCACCGTGTCACCCCTTTATAATATTATTTATTTCAAATTGACTACATCTGAATACTTATAAAACTAAACATGAGAATGTTGTTGTAACTAGCAAAAATATAATTTTGTTTAATGAAAAATGGCTGTCAGTGCCTTTTTAGAGTTGGACCATAGACACAGAGAGACTGGAGAGACCCACTCGTGATTGGATTTGAAAGAGAATGAGTTTTTCTTGACTACTCTTGGCTATTTTCAGGCTTAAAATGAAATAAACAAAATTAAAGTGTACCGTCGGCACATCCCATGATTTCCACTCTCAGATAGATTCCATTCTGGAAATCATGAGGCAGAATCCTGACGAACCGAGCTGACACCATCCGGTCCAGACGGGCTAGCGATACACCACGGTCATCACTGTTACCCTGAAATACCTGGAGGAAACAGCCACAGCAGCCTCATAAATGCATATACTGTAGATCTAAAGAAATGCAAAAAACTACATAAATATTTGCACTATTTCAGCATTTATTGACAGATTCAACTGGATGTATCGTCTTATTATTAAAAAAGGTGAAAACCTGGGAAAAAATATGCTATAAAAAATGAATGGTTACAGGTTTTCAGCTGTTTTTAAGATATCTCCATTTGTGTTTAAGAGTGTAAAGAAAGTTATAAAGGTTTTAAACCACTTGAGGGTGAGTAAACACTGAGTATATTTTTATTTTTGGGTGAACTATCCCTTTAGGAAGGAAACATAAATGAAATAAACCTTTGCTTTTGGCCTGGCGTCGGTGATCATCTCTTTATATGTGTACCACTGAAGGCCGTCACTGCTGAACTGCAGAAAAAAGCTGGACACAAATGTGTCAAACACACCACCACCCTGCGTCAACACACCTACAACACCAGAAGGAGAGATTATTAACAAACAAACAATCAACAATCACACAATACATTGTTATAGTGCTTTATTAGCAGTGCTTGAAGAGTAATTACATACATTATCATTTTAAATGCTTCTTCTCCATTATGGAAGTATGCAACAGCCATACTGTATGTTTAGCAGCAGAATGATGTAGAGACCAGGAAAAAACTGGGCATAGCAACAACTTAGCAACTATTAAAACAATGCAAAACCAGCAACCGCACTGCAACAGTCTAGCAAATATCCTTATGCCAGAGTACTGAACAATTATACGTACGTAAAAGTACCATTACTTGCCTAAAAATGTAGCGTAAGCAGAGTAAAAGTATATGTTGTAAATATTACTCAAAGTATGAGTAAAAAATAGACCTTTGAAAAGTACTCAAGAGTAGTGAGTTTTACACTGTACAAATGATTTACATGTAATTTGTGGATGTGTGTGTAAACGTAACATTCTGTAGTGCATTTAGTTATTGCCCAGCATGCACACAACATCATAAGACGTTAATATTAGGTTACATTTAGGTTGTGAGGTCAGGTGACCAAAATTCAATGTCTAGTCAGCGTCTAAAGACAACAATATATTGATGTCCAATAATGACGTCAAACGACGTTGATATTTGGTTGATTTTAGGTTGTGTTGGAAAGTGACCAAAATCCAACATTGAGCCAACATCTTAAACCAACGTCATATTGACGTCAAATACTGATATTTATTCATCAGGTATGGCAACCAAAATCCAACGTTTGATAGACGTCATAGTGGTAACATCTACACAACGTCAAGCTGTAACATCATAAGACGTTTCAAGAGTTCACACTTAGCTGATGATTAATTATAAGCTTGTTCGGCATGCTGTCCCAGGAGAGAGCCCTGAGCTCATAAGATCCTCGAGCCCGGGGCTCCATCCCATTGCAAGGCGAGAGGGGAGTTTGAGCTCAGGTAGATCTGGAGAACTCCCCCGCTGTAATAACCAATGAACAGCCAGTGATTGCTTTTGAGAGATAACCATTACTAGGAGCATGTCTATAGTGCCGGTTTGGATTAGTCAATTAACTTAAGTTGCATGTTTTTGGACGGTGGGAGGAAACCGGGGAAGTCGAGAAGCCCACGTGAGCACGGGGAGAAAGTGCAAACTCCACACAGAAAGTCTGCTGGTTTGGTAAAGCCTGGAACCAGAGACGTTCTTGCTGTGAGGCAACAGTGCTAACCACTGGGCCACCGTGTCACCCATCTAGGAAGGAGGAGTAGGGGTGGATGGGGGGATTCTTCAAAACGAAGATAGCGGTGGTACGTAACCCAGGGTATTTGTAATAGCTTAGGAGTCGTCTGATTGGTGCATTGAGAATTGGATAATATGGATCCCGCCGCTAGCAATCATAAGCACGTGATCCTCTCGAAATTAGTTCATAAATAAACTTCACTTATATTTGGTTGATTTTAGGTTGGGCGTTGGACATTGATGTCGGTCTAACATTGGGTTCTGGCGTTAACCTGATTTTCATTTTCAAACAAAAGGTAACGTCCCCATGACGTAGGGGTACAACATCAATCTGACATCATGTTGACGTCTTGTACCTGCGGGGTGTTTAAGAAAATTTCAATCATCCTACAGTAAACATCCGCCATCTTCTCATCAGTGACATGCATCCAAACAGTCTTTTGCATGTAAAGATTTTAGATATCTTCTTGGACACTTTTAATGCTTCTAAACAGTCTGCTGCAATTATAAATCATGTCTTGAGGTACGTAGTTCATTAAGATGCAATTTATCTTCTATGTGTGATTTGATTAGACAGGAATCACATGACTGATTTTTCTAATAGACAAATAAAATAGTGACTGCAGGTTGAAGGAAAATAGTGGAGTAAAAGTACTGATACAGCACTAGCAATGTAGGGGAGAGTAAGAGTTCACATTTTTAAAACTACAGTACTTAGTAAATTACAATCCCTGAGAAAAACTGCTCAATTACAGTAGTGTACCACTGCATTATGCACATAATATTATATAGTTGAAGTCAGAATTATTAGCCCTCCTGAATTATTAGCCCACTTGTATATATATATATTTTTCCCCAATTTCTGTTTAACAGAGAGCAGATTTCTTCAACACATTTCTAATCATAATAGTTTTAATAACTCATCTCTAATTACTGATTTATTTTCTCTTTGCCATGATGACAGTAAATAATATTAGACCAGATATTCTTCAACATACTAGTATTCAGCTTAAAGTGACATTTAAAGACTTAACTAGGTTAATTAGGGTAAAGTTAGGGTAATTAGGCAAGTCATTGTATAACAGTGGTTTGTTCTGGAGACAATCCAAAACTAATATTGCTGAAGGGGGCTAATAATATTGACCTTAAAATGGCTTTAAAACAATTAAAAACTGCTTTTATTCTAGCTGAAATAAAACAAATAAGACTTTCTCCAGAAGAAAAAATATTAGAGGAAATACTGTGAAAAAATTCCTGAATCTGTTCAACATCATTTGGGAAATATTGGAAAACCAAAAAAAAAATAATAATTCACAGGATTCTGACTTCAACTGTAAACAGTAAGAATGGTATAACAGAAAATGTTAGCACTTTTAAAACCTTGATTTTTCCAAACCATGGTAAACATTGAAACCGGTTATCATCCCATGCCTAGTTGATACCGTACCTGTGATGTTATGTTGTGTGAGCAGGTCTATCTGCAGGTACGGGCCATGTGATGGGTGTCCGCTGTCCTCTGGCGTCCCGTGCGGGAGCTCTCTGTACTGTTCTGGTTCCGGGCTCCAGCCCTGCAGGTCTCGGTGAGGGTCTCCAGCGTTCAGACGTCCAGCAGACGGAGGGTGACCGGCCTGGTGGGATGAGGAGCTGAAGCTGGCAGCGGGGAGCGACTGAACACCCAGAGGTGACCAACACTCATCTATTAAACAACACAGAGAATAGCAGAAAACAAAGAGAGATGTTTACTGTGGAGAGATAAAGCATTCAGACACATCAAAGACTGCAGAAATAAATGAGCAGTAAAATATGCATTTTATCTTAATGATAATTATGTCTAATGATTAAGTTAATTATAGTAGCAGTAATTATTATATGATTTAAATATTTATTTATGCATATTATAATAAATCCATATTATATTAACACATTTTTTGCTAAATATTACAGTTTTTTAAATTCCATAACACAAATGTGCAACTACAAAAAAATATAAAATAAAATAAAATGAAATAATTAAATTAAATTAAATTAAATTAAATTAAATTAAATTAAATTAAATTAAATTAAATTAAATTAAATTAAATTAAATTAAATTAAATACTAACTAGTTTATTTTGTCTGATGATACATTTAACATATTATTAAAAAATAATAACTTTTATCAAATGCATATTTTTATGCTTTTTGCATTGACAATTTTCATAATAATTTAAAATACATATTTTTGAAAGCAGTAATTTGATCGAATAAATTGGGCTTAATTGTCATATTAATAACATTTCATTCATCATTTTATTATTTTAAAAAATGTAACAAAAAATAAAAAACAACACAAAATAAAATAAATAAATAAATAAAAAATAATATTGTAACAGGTTTATTTTTTCTGATGATACATTTAATAGATTATTAAAATAATAATAATAACTATATTTTTATAAATACATTGTGTGTATTTAATCAAATGCATATTTTTATGCTTTTTGCATTGACAATTTCATAACAATTTAAAATACATATTTTAAAGCAGTAATTTTATTACATTAATTGTGCCTAATTGTCATATTAATAACATCTCATCAATACTTTTATTATTTTATAAAATGTAATAAAATAAATAAATAAATAAATAAATAAATAAACAATATTGTAACAGGTTTATTTTTTTTCTGATGATACATTTAATAGATTATTAAAAATAATAAAAACTATTTTTCAAAAATGACGTGTATTTAATCAAAAGTATATATTTATGCTTTTTGCATTGACAATTTTCATAATAATTTAAAAGACATATTTTAAAGCAGTAATTTGATTGAATAAATTGTGCTTAATTGTGATAGTAATAACATCTCATCAACAATAAAATCTAAACTAAATTAACAAATGTTATTGTTATGCACAATACATAGAAATCATTATAATGACATACTTATTGCATTAGAGTAGCATTAATCTGACCAAATATAATGCATTTAATTATCATGTCAAAACAAATTGTTACGCTGCAAAATATCTTCTCTCTTCATGCAGAAATGTAACATTAGATATGTAACAAAAGCCATTTGATCATCTTCACAGAAGTATTGTTTTATATACAGTGCCTATAGAAAATCCTCATACCCTGTGAAAATCTATACGTTTACTCACATCACACCCTGCTTTCAAAAGACCTTCGGGTTAAAGTTGTAGAAAGACACAAGTTAGGGGAAGGCTACGAAAACAGTTAGGAAAGGTTGGGAAAGTTATTAGGGATGTGATTTGGTTCAGACTGTATGACAAATAAAGTATTTATTTTTAAAGGGTTATCATGATTTTCTATAGGCACTGTATAGACAAATAGGTCATCATGATAACACCGTTAATGAATCTGACCTCCGGGTGGCAGCGGGTATGTGGGCACTGTTGGAGGGCCCTCTGGTGGTCTGGAGGGTCCGAGTGTTATTGGCAGGATCATTGGTGTAGTCGTCATAATAGTGGAACCATTACCTGACAACACAAAGATGTGCATGTTTATACAGCATGAAGCATTGTGGTATTAGACACACAAATATCACATGCAGAAAAGAACTGATCAGCACTAACCTCTCTCTTCACAATGACAGCACTCGTCTCCTTCTGCTGGAGTCAGAATATGACCCTGACATCAGGAAAATGTGACCCAGTTAGTTAAAACAATAGCAACACATTAGTATGATGATATAATAGACAAAGTATTGTAAGTTACACACAACACAGAACAAACACCACAGAAAACACATAAATGCAGCACACGCTCGCACACACACACACACACACCTGTGGGCATCCAGTGGCAGCATATGGGCAGTATGGGCCACACTGCACAGTGAGGTTGGGCAAACACTGGCACAGCTGGCACTGACCTCCTTTCCAGCGCTCACCCACTGCATGTGTGTGTCCGAGATACTCACACTCACTGCACGGCTCCGTCTGACAGCTGAACACACACACACAACAATGAGCATTTTCTCTGATTTTCAACTTTTTTATAAAAAGTAATTAGGACACCACATTTGTAATATTACACAACCATTAAACGTACAGCATCAGAAATGACAGAAAAACAAAAAATAAACAAACAAACAAGCAAACACAATGACAAATATAAAAAAATGAAAAAAGAAATTAAACAAAATGAAACATCGAAAGGAAACAAAACAATGATACAAAACAACAAAACAATGAAACAAAGCGAAATGAAAAAAACAAACAAAACTATGAAACGAAACAAAACAATGAAACAAAAACAAAACATATAGAGGAAACAAAACAATGACACAAAACAAAACAAAATGAAAAAACATACAAAGCTATGAAACGAAACAAAACAATGAAACAAAAACAAAACATCAAAAGGAAACAAAACAATGAAACGAAACAATGTGAATAAAAAAAAACAAACAAAACATCAAAAGGAAACAAAACAATGAAAAAAACAATGAAACGAAACAAAGCGAAACGGAAAAAACAAACAAAACTATGAAACGAAACAAAAACAAAACATATAAAGGAAACAAAACAATGACACAAAACAAAATGAAAAAAACAAACAAAGCTATGAAACGAAACAAAACAATGAAACAAAAACAAAACATCAAAAGGAAACAAAACAATGAAAAAAAAACTATTAAACGAAACAAAGCGAAACAAAAAAAACAAAAAAACAATGAAAGGAAACAAAACAATGAAACAAAACAAAAAGCAAACAAAAAAAACAAACAAAACAATGAAACGAAACAAAAACAAAACATATAAAGGAAACAAAACAATGACACAAAACAAAATGAAAAAAACAAACAAAACTATGAAACGAAACAAAACAATGAAACAAAAACAAAACATCAAAAGGAAACAAAACAATGAAAAAAAAACAATGAAACGAAACAAAGCGAAACGGAAAAAACAAACAAAACAATGAAAGGAAACAAAACAATGAAAAAAAACAATGAAACGAAACAAAGCGAAATGTAAAAAACAAACAAAACTATGAAACGAAACAAAATAATGAAACAAAAACAAAACATCAAAAGGAAACAAAACAATGAAAAAAAAAACTATTAAACGAAACAAAGCGAAACAAAAAAAAACAAAAAAACAATGAAAGGAAACAAAACAATGAAACAAAACAAAAAGCAAACAAAAAAAACAAACAAAACAATGAAACGAAACAACAAAACGAAATGAAAAAAATATATATTGAAACAAAACGAAACAAAGCAAAACAAAAAAACACTAAACAAAACAATGAAACAAAATTAAATGAAACGAAACAAAGCAAAATGAAAAGAACACAACAAAACAAAACAATGAAACAAAACAAAACGACAAAACAAAACAATGAAACAAACTAAAACAATGAAACGAAACAAAGTCAAATGAAACAAAACAAAACAAAAAAACAAACAAAACGACAAAACAAAACGATATAACAAAACATAAAACAAACACAACAACAAATATCATAAATGACAGAAAGACAAATCAAAACTACAAACAAACAAACAGTCTAAATGCAGAATTGTTAAACTTGTAAATAAAAAACTATCAACATTATAGATATCAAATTAAACAGATTTTTAGTTGTGTTACAGTCATTAGGTTCAAAACACTACAGATTTATCCAAACTACATGTAATACCACACGATCTTCACTGTATGAACTCATTTTAAACTAATTTCTCAACTAATTGTGCTCAATAACTTTAACATTCTACACATTATTTGCACTAACATGACGTTTTTTACGGGGTTATTCGTGTTTTACGGGGTTATACTGTGAATTATATTGAGTTTGCAATCCCAGAATCATGAGTAGTATATTGTACAGTATACTGAATGATGTACTGTATATTATAGTTTACTCGTGACAGATATCTGAATAAAAGTACAAGTGAAAAAGTTGTCTAAAGTGAAACAGCAGTGCAGTGTTTTCTGTTTGGCAGATGTTCAAGATGTTGAAAAGTGAAATGTTCATACAAACCGTCGGGCTTTCCGATAAATTCCTCGACACTGGCGGCCGTTTCCGTGTTTTGTGGGATTATTTGGGCTTCGGAAAGACCACTGGACACTCTGAACTCCACACGGACCCAAACACTCGCCCCAGAGAGACCAGGAGGACCAGCCGCAGTGAACTGACCACCCATACACACACAAACACACACAAAAAATAAATTCCTGTGATTTTATGTGTCTACATGTGTGTATTGTGTGTGTTTGTAAGTGTATATTGTGTATGTGTGTGAGTGCTGTATAGGTTTGCAAATGTGTACTGTTTGTGTGAGAGTGTGTTGTGAGTGCGAGTGTAAGTTTTTATGTTGAGTGTCAGTGTGTGTGTGTGTGAGCGTATGCGAGAGTGTGTTTGTTAGTGTATGTTGACAGTGTGTGTTGTGTTTATGTTTGTTTGTTTGTGTGTGTGTACGTGTATGTGTATGAGTGTGCTTGTGAGTTTGTGTGTGTTAAAGTATGTGTGTGTGCATGCATTTGTGTGTGTTCTCCTGTGTTGGGCTGACAGTGCTGTGCTCAGTGTGAGTGTGTGTGTGTATTGTGTTAGTGTGTTCACCTGAGCAATGTGCATTGGGCTGACAGTGCAGTGATCGTTGTGTGTCTGCATATGTGTGTCTTCACCTGTGTGTGTGTATACGTGTGTGTGTGTGTGTGTGTGTGTGTGTGTGTATGTTCACCTTGGCACTCTGGGTTAGGCTGACAGTGCTGTGCTCAGTGTGTGAATGCGTTTGTGTGTGCGTATATGTGTGTGTGTTCACCTGCGCACTGTGGGTTGGGCTGAGAGTGTTGTGCTCAGTGTGTGTATGTGTATGTGTGTGAATGTGTTCACCTGAGCACTCTGGATTAGGCTGACAGTGTTGCGTTCTGCCTCTCTCACACACACAGATGTCACAGCCCACTTTGACCTGTTGACCGGGCCAGTAGCGAACGCCAGACACCTCACACACACACTCCTCTGGAGGAACACACTGATGATCTGCATTCATCACCTTCCCTTCAGGACACCAGCAGCCTAATACACAGTAGAATACAGTAGAATACAGTATAACCCAAAACAATACTCTAATGCAGAAACATCAACAACATTACCCCATATATGTTAAACACTGTAATATTATTAAAAAGACAATTCGACTGAAAATTAAAATGTATTCATCATTTACTTATACTCAGGAGTTTCATTTTTCTGTTGAACACAAAAGAAGATATTTTGAAGAATGTTGGACACCTGTAACCATTGACTTCCATAGTAGAGAAAACAAATACTATGAAAATCAATGGTTACATGCTTGTAAAATTCTTGAAAATATCTTCTTTTTTTTTTTAAATATTTAAGCTAACTGAGTGTATTAAAGATGTTAAAGACTGGATGACCAACAATTATCTTCTCTTAAATTCAGACAAAGCAGAATTATTACTTATTGGGCCTAAATCCTGCTAGTCCATGCTTTTATGACTTCTAGGCTGGACTACTGTAATGCTCTGTTTGCTGGCTGCCCAGCATCCTCTATTAATAAACTTTAGCTAGTACAAAATGCAGCTGCCAGAGTTCTTACCAGGTCTAGAAAATATGATCACATCACCCCACTTTTATCCTCCTTACACTGGCTGCCTGTTAAGTTTCGTATTGAATTTAAAATATTGCTTCTTACATATAAAGCTTTCAATAATCTAGCTCCTGTTTATCTAACCAATCTTCTGTCTCGCTACAATCCAACTCGCTCTTTAAGGTCTCAAAACTCAGGGCTTCTGGTAGTACCTAGAATAGCAAAGTCGAGTAAAGGAGGTCGAGCCTTCTCATTTATAGCTCCTAAACTCTGGAATAGCCTTCCTGATAACGTCCGAGGCTCAGACACACTCTCCCAATTCAAAACTAGATTAAAGACCTATCTGTTCAGTAAAGCATACACTTAGTGCACCACTTAGCGGTGTGATACATGAATGTGCTCCACACAGGTTTCTGCATCTCGTTTATACACACTATGAACAGCAGCTAAGCTAAATATTCCCATTATTCTCTATTTCCACCAGGGGATACTCATCCCTAGGCCCTCAGACCATGCAGCGCAACTGATTCGATCCAAGACCAGCGACGAGATTATCCCAAGGTCTCCATATCCTGGACCAGGCTGTATCCTGAGCCTCCGGCGCCAAGACTACAGACCTGCACAAGACGTTTGGCCAGCGGAGAAATTAAAATGGTCGTGCCCAACTGAGCCTGGTTTCTCTCAAGGTTTTTTTTTTTCTTCACTTTCGCAAATTGGTGAAGTTTTTTCCTCGCCGCTGTCGTCACTGGCTTGCATGGTTCGGGATCTGTAGAGCTGCGCATCGTTGGATTTGCTTTTCAGTGTTTTGACTCTCAGTAGTGATTATTAAACCACACTGAACTGAGCTCAACTGAACTGAACTTAAACTACACTGTTTCAATTTACTATGATCTTCTATGTGAAGCTGCTTTGACACAATCTACATTGTAAAAGCGCTGTACAAATAAAGGTGAATTGAATTTTTGTTCAACAGAATAAAGAATATATATATATATATATATATATATATATATATATATATATATATATATATTATAATGCAATAACAAAAATTGCAATGACCATATTTTAGTGACTGTTCAGCATTATTATAGGCTTTTAAGCACAAAATGTTCTTAACGTTATTATTTTGCTGCTGCTTAAACTTTAAAATATTAGTACACAAACACATATATTTACTGTATAGTCTATATAAGTACATTTTGAGATTATTTGGAAACAATAAGATTTGATAATAAGAACAATAAGAAAATAATATCTTAATTAATAATAGTATTTGTTGCACTGATTTTATATTAATTTATTAAAAAGTCAACTTTTTCACATTTTCACATTTGGACTTTTAATATCATGACAATTACCAGTCAAAAAAATTGCTTTTCATTATAAGGCCCATAAAAAATTAGTAGAGTACATTTACATTTCAAGAATAAATAAAATATTCCAAAGCTATTTTACATTGTAGATCACTATCACACAACAGTATTGTCATTATGGCTGAAACTCTGGTCGACATGATGCTGTTTTTGACTGATAGTGGCTTTAAAAAAGCAGTGAAGTGTACAGCTCACCTGCGAAGCACTTTGAGTCTGGGTCACATGTCGCGGTCCCGGATACATGAGCGCAGGTCAAAGGGCATGAAGCACAGGTGTGACTGACCAGACCAGCAGGGCAGGAGACATCAGAGCAATCCTGAGCACACGGCCCTGAAAAACACAAACAATCACAGTTCAATACATCTGTATTTCTATAGAACTTTTACAATGTAGATTGTGTCTATGAAAGCTTAATATGGAAGAAGCTCTAGTAAATTGAAACTGCTTCAGTCCATTTTTCACAGTTCAGTTTAGTTTAGTTCAGTGTAACAGAAAAGTCACTGATGAACACTGAAGAGCAAATTTAACAATGTTTACAGTCATAGAGCTTAAGCTGCGGTCACACTGCACCTTTCTCCGCATAGACTTCCATTCAAATGCACGTGAATGTGTTCGCTGTGTTGCAAAGTTCAAGCTTGGTGAACTCTGACCTGCGAAATCACATTACTTTACTGCGTGAGACCAATCGAAGTGTCAAAACATGACCTCTCTGGACAGAAATGTTAAACATGGACCAATCGCTCGCCTTTTTTAAATGTCTAATCATCTTGTTTAATCCCGCCCCTTTTCGCAGCACCAAACAACAGAATTTCGCATGCTCAAACTCTAGTGTGACTGCGGCATTATTCAACAACTCAACAGCAGAGCATTGTGTGTATAAAAAACATGACCTCCTTTTTTTTACCAATTATTAAATTTCAGAGATGTATAGTAACGAAGTAGAACTACTTTACTACTGTACTTAAGTACTAAAAGGCTGTATCTGTAATCTACAGGAGTATTGTTTTTTTCTCCTACTCCAACTTTTACTTCAGTACATATTTTCGATGAGTTTAATACTTTTACTCTGATAGATTTTTTAATGTGCTGCATCGTTACTCGTTACTAGGGGTATGTTATGAAGCGGACAGGAGACAGAGGTAAGGAAACGTTAGGGTGTTTATTAAATGACAACAAGGAGCACATGAAGGATAGCCAGGAGGATCAGGAATGATGTTGGGGTCTTTTCCTCCGTGGCTGGGTAACAGGAATACACGAGGATGGACAGCACACACCAGATACAGCTGACAGAGGATGACACAGACTTGGAAGGACTGGAAGACAGGACGATTCGGGAGGACCAGGAAGACTAGGAGGAATACAAAGAGAACAGGTAAGTAAATCGTTTGTTTTAGCTGAGGATGACTACGCTGAGTGGTCGCTCAGTTGTCCGCTTTCGTCGAGACGAGCCCGGACAATGAGCGACTGGAGTGCTGTGCTTTTATCTGGTGCTCGTGAATGTGATGCAGCTGTGTGCTCATTAGAAGTCAGGTGATGGTGATCTTCGTGAGTGGGGGTCGTGAGAGCCTGACCAATCCATGACAGTACCCCCCTCCCCAGGGCCCGCTCCTGAGGGCCGACACCTCCGACGCCGTGGTGGTCTCCCTCTGCCTCTAGGCGCTGGGAACTCAGGGTGGCTCTCATGAAACTCCACCATGAGACTAGGATCGAGAATATCAGCTCTGGGAACCCATGTCCTTTCTTCGGGGCCGTACCCTTCCCAGTCCACCAGGTACTCCAACTGGCCACCACGACGTCGGGAACGCAAGATCTCCTTCACTGCGTAGACGGCTCCTTCTTCTAGGAGCAGTGGAGGAGGGGGTTCCTCTTCGTGGTCAGGCTCTGTGGAGGGAAGAACAGGATCGTGATAGGGTTTCAGGAGTGATACGTGGAATGTAGGGTGAATACGGTAGTGAGAGGGTAATTGTAGTTTGTAGGTGACGGGGTTAACCTGTTCCACGATGGTGAAGGGACCAACAAATCGGGGACTTAACTTGCGAGAGGGCAGTCGCATGCGTATGTCCCGGGTGGATAGCCACACCTTTTGTCCGGGTGTGTATCTGGGTTCTTCAGACCTTCTCCTATCGGCGGTTACCTTGCTTCGACGGACTGCCCTCTGCAGATGTTGATGAGCCTCGTCCCAGACTCTCTCGCTCTCCCGAAACCAGTGATCCACTGCGGGGACATCAGATGGTTCGCCATCCCAGGGAAAGAGCGATGGTTGGAAGCCCAGGACGCACTGGAATGGCGTGAGTCCGGTGGAGGGTTGCCGCAGTGAATTTTGGGCATATTCTGCCCAGCCCAAATACTGGCTCCAGGAGTTCTGGTGACCACTGCAGAAGGTCCTCAGGAACCGTCCCACCTCCTGAATCTTCCTCTCTGTCTGCCCGTTGGTTTGGGGATGATATCCAGAAGAGAGGCTGACGGCCACACCTAGGAGCTTGAAGAAGGCTTTCCATAGACGTGAGATGAACTGTGGACCTCTGTCCGACACAATATCTTCTGGAATACCAAATGACCTGAAGACTTGATTAAAGATATTGTCGGCAGTTTCAAAGGCTGTGGGAAGACCTTTCAGAGGGATTAGTTTGACAAACTTTGAGAATCTATCTACTATGACTAGAATACAGGTATTACCTTCTGACGAAGGGAGGTCAGTGATAAAGTCCACTCCTAGGTGTGACCAGGGACGGTTCGGAATCGGCAAGGGATGGAGCTTTCCAGCGGGTAGATGACGTGGGCTCTTGGATTGGGCACAGTCCTTACAGCCCTGAACATATTGCCTCACATCCCTTGCCATGTTTGGCCACCAGAATCGTTGGGATACTAGCGAGAGAGTATTGTTGATCCCTGGATGTCCAGTGCCTAGCGAGGTATGTAAGGAGTGGATCAGATCTACCCGGTGTTCAGGTGGTATGAACTGCCGATGAGGAGGGCATCCCGGCGGAGCAGGGGCTTCCGGAGTGGCAACGACTGGAGGAGCGTTCCAGGTGATCGGACAAATGGAGATGTGTTCGGGAAGAATCTTCGTTGGGAGTTCTTCATGATCGTGATGCTCGTGTAAACGAGAGAGAGCGTCTGCTCTTAGATTCTTGGGTCCTGGACGATAGGAAATGGAGAAATCAAAACGTGAGAAGAAAAGTGACCATCTGGCTTGACGTGGACATAGTCTCTTGGCCTCTTTGATGTATTGGAGGTTTTTGTGATCTGTGATCACCTGGAACGGATGTTTGGCTCCCTCCAACCAGTGACGCCACTCCTCCAAGGCTAGCTTGATTGCTAGAAGCTCCCTGTCTCCTATGCTGTAATTCTGCTCCGCCGGGCTCAACTTCCGAGAGAAATAGGCACAGGGATGCAGTCGGGGCGGTGTATCATGATGTTGAGATAATACTGCCCCGACGCCGGTGGTGGATGCGTCCACTTCCACCACGAAAGGAAGATTTGGGTCAGGATGAGTCAGGAGTGGGGCCCTTGTGAACTCCTTCTTAAGAAGGCGGAAGGCTGCGGCTGCTTCTTTGGTCCACTCCAGTCCTTTGGGTTTACCCTTGAGGAGATTAGTGAGAGGTGATGTAATCCTGCTGTAGTCCTTGATAAACCGTCTATAAAAGTTAGCAAACCCAAGAAACCTCTGGAGCTCCTTAATGGAAGTGGGTTCTGACCAGGATAGAACAGCCTCAATTTTCTTCCCATCCATACGTATACCGGTTTGGTCAATGATGTATCCCAAGAAATGAATCGACTTCTGGTGGAATGAGCATTTCTCCGCTTTGAGGTAGAGGTGATGTTCTCTCAATGTGTGTAGGACCTCCGCAACGTGTTGGCGATGTTCGGCCTCACTCCGGGAGTAAATGAGGATGTCATCTATGTACACTATTACACAGTGGTGAAGAAACTCCCGGAGGACTTCATGAATGAAGTTTTGGAATACGGAGGGGGCGTTGACCAGACCGTAAGGCATGACCTCATATTCATAGTGGCCAGTAGGGGTCACGAATGCTGTCTTCCATTGGTCCCCCTCACGTATTCTTATCAGATTATACGCGCTGCGGAGGTCCAATTTAGTGAAGACTTTAGCTTCTCGGAGCTGTTCCAAAGCGGCTGGTACCAGAGGAAGGGGATATCGGTATTTTACTGTACCGTTATTTAGGACCCTGTAGTCGATGCATGGACGCAGCCCTCCGTCCTTCTTGGCCACAAAGAAGAAGCTTGAGGCGGCTGGTGATTTTGAGTGACGTATGTACCCCTGACTCAGAGCCTCCCTTATGTAATCTTCCATTGCCTGATTCTCTGGAAGCGAGAGCGGGTAGATCCTACCTCTTGGCAACTGGGCATCTGGAACTAGGTCGATCGCGCAGTCCCATGGCCGATGCGGCGGTAGCTGGGAAGCTCTCTTGGGGCAGAAGACATCATGAAAGGAGCTGTACTCCTTAGGAATGTGGATAGACTGCTTCTCAGGAGGGCTCTCGACCGATGTTGCAAACAAAGAAATGGGGTTCCGACCTTGAAGAGGGAGATTTGGAAAACAGGCAGGTGTACATCCAGATCCCCATTTCTTTATCTCTCCTGTGCCCCAAGAGATGATGGGATCGTGCTTCACCAGCCACGGGCGCCCTAGAATGATGTCCATATTTGCACCCTCCAGAACCAGAAATTGAATCCTCTCTTGATGTAACAACCCCACTTGAAGAAGGATGTCCTCGCATTGTCGATGGATACGGGTCGAAGATCGAGTGCACTGGGTTATCGGTTGTATCTGGTATATATGCGAGGACGCCTCGGTACGGAGGTGGAGTTGACGACAGAGGGATTGGGAGATGAAGTTCCCTGCTGACCCGGAGTCGATGAGGGCTGTGACAAGGAGAGAAATAGAGGCAGTAGTTATTTGTACGGTGGTAGTAAGTGGTTTACATTGTTCAATATTCGTACTGAATACACTCACTGAAGTCCGAATGGGACGAAGGGGACACTCCATACGGGTGTGTCCACTGACACCGCAGTATAGACACAGACCCCGGGTCAGCCTCCTCTGTCGTTCCGCTGATGTCAGTCTTCCAGACTCTATTATCATGGGTTCTGGTTCTGGAGAGGCTGTTGACTCAGGCGATTGGAGGAGTGCAGACGAGGGGGTGATGGTGTCCTGTTGATAGGAACGGAGACGATCGGAACATCGGAGAGAATGTTGGATGAATCTCTCCAGACCCATTGTATCATCTAATGTGGCCAGTTGGATTCGGAGAGTGGGTTCCAAGCCGAGCCGGTACGTGGTCAACAACGATCTCTCATTCCATCCACTTGCAGCTGCTAGAGTGCGAAACCGGAGAGCATATTCCTGTGTAGATAGAGTACCTTGCTTTAGATGATACAGCTGCTCTCCAGCGGCTACTTCCCCATCAGAACGTCCAAACACCTCTTTGAAATACTCCGTGAAGGTAGTGATGGAATTCATGACCGGCCCGGCTTGGTTCCAGATCGTCTCAGCCCATTTAAGTGCAGGTCCAGAGAGTAGAGATACGATGTAGGCGATCTTCGACTTATCTGTGGGATATAGAGAAGGTTGCATTTCGAATATGAGGGAACATTGTAACAGAAAACCATTGCACTCCCCCGCTCCGCCTGAGTAGGGCGCTGGTCGGGCCATGGGACTGGAAGGAAGGGCCGAAGAAGAAACTGTGGAGGCGGAAGTGCTCGGTGCTGGTGGTGCGTTGGAAAGTGGAGCTGGTGGCTGTAGAATCCGCTTCAACTGGTCCACCAGCTCTTGAAGGTGATCGGGGGTGCTCATGTTGTCGTCGTTATGGGTCCGGGCTTCTGTTATGAAGCGGACAGGAGACAGAGGTAAGGAAACGTTAGGGTGTTTATTAAATGACAACAAGGAGCACATGAAGGATAGCCAGGAGGATCAGGAATGATGTTGGGGTCTTTTCCTCCGTGGCTGGGTAACAGGAATACACGAGGATGGACAGCACACACCAGATACAGCTGACAGAGGATGACACAGACTTGGAAGGACTGGAAGACAGGACGATTCGGGAGGACCAGGAAGACTAGGAGGAATACAAAGAGAACAGGTAAGTAAATCGTTTGTTTTAGCTGAGGATGACTACGCTGAGTGGTCGCTCAGTTGTCCGCTTTCGTCGAGACGAGCCCGGACAATGAGCGACTGGAGTGCTGTGCTTTTATCTGGTGCTCGTGAATGTGATGCAGCTGTGTGCTCATTAGAAGTCAGGTGATGGTGATCTTCGTGAGTGGGGGTCGTGAGAGCCTGACCAATCCATGACAGGGTATCAAAATGATTGATATCGGTTCAGTAATAGATCATAAACGGTTATTACGTACTGATATCATTTATCTCCTATGCGCGATGTCGCAGTAGAATACTATGGCGAAGGAGGCGACGTGAGTAATTAACGCTCTTACCACAATGAAGGCAGCACAGCACACGAGCCGCTATTTCACTACTCGTACACTGCTTGTTTACTGTCATTATTACTATCATTATATCACTAGCATTGTTGTCACTCCTTACCACTGACTGGTTTCTTTCTTTTTCTTCTTATATATATATATATATATCACACTTAGATATTGCTCGATGCTATTAGCAGGTTTGGCATGCTGTCCCGGGAGAGAACCCTGAGCTCTGTGATAATTAAGCCCAGGGCTCCCGCCTGGCCAATAGAGCATGTAAGCGGAGTACGAGATCAGGAGGTTCTCGAGAGCTCCCTCTGGTAAAGAAGGAAAGGGGGAGAAGGGGTGGACGGGGGGTTTCTTCGGAAACAAAGATAAGGGAGTGATTTTGGCTAGGCTACTTGTAGTGAGTGTAGATTAATCTGATTGGCTAGATAATGATTGTAGATGAGAGACCAGCTGCAGTCGGTCATATCACGTGCTCCTCTCGAAATTAGTTCGTGAAACTTCACTTATCGTTGTTGTTGTGCCATGAACTATTCTTTAACACTGTGAACCATTTTTACAACTATCTCTTTATCATTATCTTTATAGTCATGCTTGGTGTAATTGGGCCTCACGACTAACAAAATGCACTAGTAAAGTTGAATGTTTTGATTTTATGGTTTAAGATGGGCTAAGATAGTCATAACTAGAGGCAGTTGTGACTTGAGCAGTGCACAAATAGGCTCCACACTGTAAAACAAATCCGTAAATTAGCAGTTTTATCATATTTTGTGATCATATTTTTATTTTATTTATGCTTTTGAATTGCATTACGGGATCTTGATCTGTCATCCAACAAGTTTTAACCTTCAAAATTACAGATAGAGTGACTTTTATGAACATTTTTAATAGTGTGCAGTGCTATATTGAGTGTGTTGGTGTTGTATATTACACTTCAGAAACCTTGTAATAAACTGCAGCACATTTTCTGTTCTTTTACACACTTATTTCTCTAGATATTATTTCTTATTCATTATACTATTTCAAACAACTAAAATGTCAATAAAAGGCACTTTGCTAAACTGTAGAGTTGAATTTTCAGCATCAAAAGAGGACAGAGCAGAGATCAACATCCCATAATGCAATTCAGAGCCATGAATAAACCCAAAACACCACAAAATACAGAAGCTGTTCATTGAGCGTAAGGCA
The DNA here is from genome assembly GCF_903798145.1 of Danio aesculapii. Taxonomy (NCBI): domain Eukaryota; kingdom Metazoa; phylum Chordata; class Actinopteri; order Cypriniformes; family Danionidae; genus Danio; species Danio aesculapii. The sequence continues at coordinate 2,378,800 of NC_079458.1, forward strand.
CTGCAGCGGGTGGTGAAAACTGCCCAACGCATCACAGGGACTACACTGCCAGCCATAGAGGACATCCAGAAGAAACACTGTCTGCGCTGAGCACGCAGTATTCTTAAGGACTCCTCTCACCCTGCTCACAGACTGTTTTCTCTCCTGCCTTCTGGCAGGTGCTTCAGGCTCCCCCGGACAAAAACCAGCAGACTGAGGAACAGCTTTTTCCCCAGAGCTGTCTCCCTTTTGAACTCTGCCCCTCACTGACTCTTTTGCCCCCCCAATACACCCCACACTCCTCTAACTTATACTCCTCACAATCACTGCACTATTTAACATTTGCACATTTAAAGTTTGCACATATTCATTGCACTGATTCACTTATCTGAACTGTACATACCCACTGCACATGGACATATGTAATTGTTTATCTATCTGCCACTCTAATACAACCTGTATATAATGTTCATAGTACATCTATCTGTAAATATCACCATAATTTTTCTATAACTGCACTTTATAACTTATACCTGTATCCTGCACTTGCTGCTATTGCACTGCTGGTTAGACCGAAACTGCATTTCGATGCCTTGTACTTGTACATGTGTAATGACAATAAAGTTGAATCTAATCTAATCTAATTAACACTTATTTTTTACAGAGTAGATTTAATTTGGTGAGCAGTTTGTGGTCATCAGTGTTGTTTCTTACTGATATCGGTGGTCATGTTAGTTTCTCCAGGTATTTCTGCACAGCTTCTGCCTCCGTTCTGTGCTGGAACACACTCTCTCTGACGTATTTCAACACCACCACAGCTTTTACTGCAGTTTGACCATGTTGACCACGGTGACCAGTAGCCGTCCACTGTTGAGACACAACCAGAAGTATATGCAAGGTATTTCAAGTCATTTTATTTTTACACTCTAAAAAATTCTGCTCTTGAGAGACCCAGAAATGTGAAAAGGGTCCATGGTGCGGGTGTGTGTTACCGGGACAGGCAGTGGAGTAGCACTGCTGGCGTTGTGTTTTCTGTCCTCTACAGTCTGAATGCTCCGGACTGCAGCGTCTCTGTCGGCTCATGATTCCCGATCCACAGCTCCGACTGCAGGCACTCCAGGGGCCCCAGAGACCCCAGACCCCACAGCCAGACTCATCTGAAGCCTCAGCCCCGGGACAGTCTGATACTCCATTACACATCTGCAACAACACAACAAAATCACAGCACAATTAGACATATATTCAATACAGTGATAACAAATACACTTCTGCAGATACAACAACCTGGAGCTGAACACGCTCAAAACAGTGGAGATGATAGTGGACTTCAGGAGAAACCCCCCTGCACTCCCCCCACTCACCATCATGAACAGCACTGTGGCTGCAGTAGAGTCATTCAGGTTCCTGGGCACCACCATCTCTCAGGATCTGAAGTGGGACACTCACATAGACTCTATTGTGAAGAAAGCCCAGCAGAGACTGTACTTCCTTCGTCAGCTGAGGAAGTTCAACCTGCCACAGGAGCTACTCGTACAGTTCTACTCAGCTGTCATCCAATCCATCCTCTGCACTTCAATCACCGTCTGGTTCGGCTCAGCTGCCAAAACCGACCTCCGTAGACTACAGCGAATAGTCCGGACTGCTGAACGAATCACTGGCACTACCCTTCCTACACTTCAAGAACTGTACTCTTCCAGAGTGAGTAAAAGGGCTCGCAAAATCACTATGGACCCCTCACACCCAGCACACTACCTGTTTGAACTGTTACCGTCTGGTCGGCGCTTCAGAGCACCAAGCACAAAAACAGCCAGACACAGGAAAAGTTTCTTTCCTCAGGCTGTCTACCTTATGAACAGTTAAATATTCCCCTACTGTGCAATAAATATGTGCAATACTTTCTCATACGCACTTGTACGCAGCACCTTATATCAATATACAATGCAATACTCTCTACATTCGCACTTGTACACAGCACCTTGAAACCTGTATATTTATAACAATCTGTACATACAACTCAACATCCAGGTTTCTTGACTAACCGCATCTGTTTAATGTTCATCATTTTTTTTATTATTATTTTATTTTATTTTTTTGTTGTGTTATTATTTTTCTGTGTTGTCACTTTATGTACACTGGAAGCTTCTGTAGCCAAAACAAATTCCTTGTGTGTGTGAAGCACACTTGGCAATAAAACTGATTCTGATTCTGACTTCATTGAACATATACACGTGGACATCACCTATATGCTGCAGGTTAGCTGTTTATATATAATAACTTTAACTGTTAAGCTATTAGTTTCTAGTTATTTAGTTAAAGTTATTAGTAGCTAATAAAGCTATGGTAATTAATAAGCTTAACTTTTCTGGTTTTTGAACATGCACAATATTGACATTGTGAACGCTTCAAAATACAGTGAATAATGCTTTATGATTTTAAATGCTTTCTAAGAATATTCACTTTGTATTTGAAGTGTATTTTTATCAGCTTAATAGCTCAAATGTGAAGTTTATCACACATTAATCTGGTCTACTACATGCAGAAATAATAATTGGAACTTCTGTGACTTTTAATAAAGCTATTATACATTAACACTGCATAAAATAACTTCTAAATCCCTTTTATTTTACACAGATTGGTTGTAGTTGTGGGTTTTTCTCTGTAAAAAAGGAATAATTAAGTAAATTCTTAGTTATTTCGCATTGGAAAACTGTACTTTACTGTAAATTACTGTAAATGCACAGAGCAATTTTACAAAATAACGCATTAAAACCTTAAATTTATGATGATTACCCTGAATGTTACAGACTTTCTTTTATCTTTGCCATGATGACAGCACATAATATTTGACTAGATATTCTTCAAGATACTAGTATTCAGCTTAAAGTGACATTTAAAGGCTTAATTAGGTTAATTAGGGTAAAGTTAGGGTAATTAGGCAAGTCACTGTATAACAGTGGTTTGTTCTGGAGACAATCCAATACAAATATTGCTTAAGGGGGCTAATAATATTGACCTTAAAATAGTTTATTAAAAATTAAAAACTGCTTTTATTCTAGCCAAAATAAAACAAATAAGACTTTCTCCAGAAGAAAAAATATTATAGGAAATACTGTGAAAAATTCCTGAATCTGTTCAACATCATTTGGGAAATATTTGACAAAGAAAACAAAATTCATGAGGGCTAATAATTTTGACTTCAACCGTATATGCTGTTTTGCATTATATAAAATGACCCTGATTCTATTCAGGTGATGCATAAACACAAACAAACACTGAATGGATACAGAAGAGGTTAGTATACCGTATTAAATGGAACACAGGATCCATCAGCACAGGTGAACTCTGGACAGATGCGACTGGTGTTTCCTTCACTAGGGGGCGCTGCGGAGGGCCTCACTTTATCTGGACAAAATGACAATTATATATACAGTGTGCTACCCTTAATAGGTTTTAAATAGATTATTTCCGTGCTTTTACTGCTGTAGAATACAGTATGTATATTTGTATACTGCATGCATATAAAACATTGCTTTAAATCAAAACTGACGTATTTTTATATAACCTCTTTAAACATTTTTTTATAAATTCATACTTTTGTTTCTAAATAATTAGTATATTTAGGAGTGCATCATTAAATGCATGCATCCAATTAGATTGTATTTAAACTAATAAAGAAAAACTATAAAAAAATGAATTATAAAAAGGATTAATATTTAATTTATTTACATATTACAATTTACATTATTTGTGTGTATAAATAAATTCTAATATATATATATATTTATTTATTTATTTATTTTACATTATATTTTAGGTGAGTTATAGGAGTGTTTTAACATAACATAAACAGACATTTGATCATTTGATCAGAATAAAGATTTGAGATATTTAGTTTGAGTAGTCACTGACCACAGAGGATCTCGTCTTCTCCTTTCGGGCAGTCAGGAATGCCGTTACACACACGTGAAGCGTTCACACATGTGCGATTATCACATGAGAAGCTGCCTGGACAGGGAGGAATCCGTGTGGATCCTGGAGGAAAACACATGGTGATGACACAGTGTTTACTCAGTGTCTGATCTGCACACATTTTCCATTGTTTTTATATTGTACAAACGGAATTTTGTATTGCCTTAACCCTATTGCCCTAATAATCATTGTGTACATTCTGCCAATACACAACAGTGAGCTAAAATGTAGATATACTGTATATTGATTTTTTTGGTGAAAAGTCAGAAAAAAGGTACTTCAAAGGTAAATGTGAAATTTCTGAAGGTGAAATGTACATCTAAGGCTTAAAAACACTGATTGCATGTCATGGATGCACATTTGAGCCTCAGCTTTACATACTTATAATGACCCCCACCCACTGCTCTTCACTTTCATTCGCGATCCTCCAACCAAACCCTCCCCACCGGTCTTCACTTTCATTCGCAATTCACTTTACTTTCATCCCCCCCCCCGGTTGTCAGAGAACCCGTGGCAGTCAGCGGTGCCCCTGCTAGGCAGTGTAAAGTAAAAATAGAGGTTATCAATTAAACTATAGTCCCGCTAATGAGCTTCCAGTATGAAGTGAAAAGACTCTAGTATCTTACCGCAGTTGTCCAGGCTCTCGTCTGAGGCATCTCTACAGTTTGGCGTCCCGTCACAGAGCTGCTGGTACAGGATGCACTGGTCTCCGCTCTGGCAGAGGAACTGGTCAGACTGACAGCTGCGAGAACAGCGTTTCTCATCACTGCCGTCAAGACAGTCGGTCTCACCATCACATCGCCACGCTAGCGGCACACACTGACCACTCGTACAGCCGAACTCAAACTGACTGCATCCTACAATCACACCAGCAGATATTTACAGGATTACCACACGTGCTTTATATCAGCATACATCAGCAAAAAGACACTGCCTTTAATATTTGAACCAGTTTCAGTCAGTTTGATGGGTTGAAATCATGAGATCATTACACACGTATGGCTCCACGTATGTTCCTTGTGTAACACCGCCGGTCCTACGCCACCCAACTCGATTCTAGCTGGTATTGAACCAGCGACCTTCCGCATGGGAGTCGGGTGCTCTACCAAGGAGGCTAAAGACCATGGCTCCTAGTGTCTGTCGCTAGAGCACCTTTAGAGGTCAGAGGAGCGAGGTTTACCTGCACTGCACTTACTAGCTGGCCTCCGTTACACTCACCCCCCTAAACCTCACTCCCATCCGGGTCACGGCACCAATGTAACCCGCCGGTCCTACGCCACCCAACCCGCTCCGAGCTGGTATTGAACCGGCGACCTTCTGCATGGGAGTCGGGTGCTCTACCAAGGCTAAGACCATGGCCTCTAGCGTCTGTCACACTTGACACTTGCCACTGTCGCCACTGGCTTGCTTGGTTTAGGACTTGTAGAGCTGCGCATGGATGGATTTGCTCTTTAGTGTTTGGACTCTCAGCAGTGAAAATAAACCACACTGAAGTGAAATGAACTGAACTCACTGAATTTACTAAAACTTCTATGTTAAGCTGCTTTGACACAATCTACATTGTAAAAGTGCTATAGAAATAATGATGAATGCAACTCTGTAGGCACATTTAGTTTATAATCCTTAAACTCATTCATATTGTATGCATATTTTGACAAATTTTTGGGCATTAAAATGCATCGAGTGTTAATTTCCATCACTGATACCTTTAGCAGGACAGATGAGCTCATCGATGCCGGATGGACAGTCTCTGTGTCCGTCACACACTCTCTCTGCAGACACACACTGATCTCCGGGACACTGGAGCTCTCCGAGAGCACACACACACCCTCGCTCATCACTGTAATCTCCACAGTCATCGTGACCATCACAGCGGTGCAGAAACAGCACACAGCGGCCGGAGGAACAGCGAAACTCCTCCGGCCGACACACCACGCCACAGTCTGCAGAAAAACAGCACAACATTGATAAAGCATTCAGAAAATACTCAGATTCAGGAAACATTCAGACAACAACACCACATCAGGACAGAACATCTGGATAAGCAGACGATTATATCATTCATATTACACAGAAAAAAATGATGGATACAATCAGATTTTATGAATCAGGGCAACTTATTGAACTTCTAGACTGAATACAAAATAAAAATTGCAAATTGTATTGGTTTATTGAGGATCATCCCCTATGAAAATATATATATATATATATTGATTTTCACATATATAAAATATATCACATATGCAACATGTATATTTCAAAAATGTCCATTTACATATATTTTAACTATATTTTAACTACTACAATATGTACAAATATGTTCAAATGTATTAAATATATTTGTATCTATACATTCATAGCCATATATGAATGTAATATAATGTGTAATGTAATGTGTATTTTTTAATATAGCGCATTTATTGTGTATGGACATACACCCAAAGAGCTTTACAATCATGATGGGGGTGGGGGGCTCTCCACACCAGTACCAGTGTGTAGCATCCACTTGGATAATGTGACGGCAGCCACAGGACAACGGTGCCAGTGCTTCACTACACACCAGCTATTGGTGGAGTAGAGAGCCAGTGATAGAGGCAATTCGGTGGATGGGGATGATTGGGAGGCCATGATTGTAAGGGCCAATATAGGAACTTTAGCCAGGACACCGGGGTTACACCCCTACTCTTTACGAGAAGTGCCATGGGATGAACACAAATATACAATTTATAAATATTTATTTATGTATATTTATATTACAAAATACATGTATTGCATATTTTTTTAATTGCAATGGTTGGAAAAAAGATATATATATTAACAAAGTTAAATCTCAATTTGAACTTGTAAGTCATAAATAATAGGCATATATCTCCAAATATCTAATTTCTTTATGTACACTGGTTTTCAGCAAATATTTCTATGTTATGTTCATATATGGTAATCAGTGGCAGATTTAGGCATGGGGCCGATCTCCCAGGGTGGCATCTTGCAAGGGGTGACATTTCACGTTTGTCCATGACACCCTCAACCAGCAAAACGCCCTACCACAACACCCCACCTCACTTTTGCCCACGACACCAGCCACTCCCCGCCCTTCACTTTAGTTCGTGATAGCAACCACCCGTCCACATCCCCCCTCCTTCACTTTCGACCGCAACAACATTCCCTCCGTCCACAATCCCACCAACCCCCACCCTTCACTTTCATCCGAGACACCAACTCCCCCCCAATAATGCTCTTCACTTTCGACTGCGAAACCATCTACAACCCCCGCTTCAGTTTCATCCTCTAAAGTTCAGCATGAACACCGTGTGAGCGACACGACCGTCGTTTGCTTGGAGTGCCAATTAAGCTTGCCTCACTACTAATGGTAATATATGAACACATTTACAAAATAATAGATATATAGCATTAATTAAGATATTGTACATATTTGTAATTCCAATAAATATATAAACCTAAAATTTAGTAATATTTTGACATATGTGACATTAATCCGTGACACCAACCACCCCACCCTTCACTTTCGTTTGCGACAACAACCACCTGTCCACATCCATCCCCTCCCCAACCTTCACTTTCATCAGTGACAACATCCCTCCGTCCACATCTCCCCCACCCCCACTCTTCACTTTCGTCTGCAACAACTCCCTCATAATGCTTTTCACTTTCGACTGCGACACCATCAACAACCCACCGCCCCCATATTCACTTTCATCCACGAAAGGGTGGCACGAACACAGTGAGGGCGGCACGACCGTCAATGCCTAGAGCGCCAATTAAACTTGCGCCGCTACTGAAAGTATTATATGAACACATTTACAAAATAATAGCTATATGGCATAATTTATTTTGGCATTAATTTATACATATTTGTAATTCCAATAATAATAATAATAATAATAATGTATAAATATAATTTGCATATATTACCATATATTAGATTTCTTTATGTGCACAGGTTTTCAGCAAAGATATGACTGTGCTAATCGTTCATTCATTCATTCATTCATTTTCATACAGCTTAATCTCTTATTTATCTGGGGTCACCACAGCGGAATGAACCACCAACTATTCCAGCATATGTTTTACATAGTGGATGCTCTTCCAGCCGAACCCAATACTAGGAAACACCCTTACACACTCTCACATTCACACACGCTCATACACTACGGCCAATTAAATTAATCAATTCCCCTATAGCGCATGTGTTTAGACTGTGGGGGAAACCGGAGCACCTGGAGGAAACCCACGCCAACATGGGGAAAACATGCAAACTCCACACAGAAACGCCAACTGACCCAGTCGAGGCTCGAAGCAGTGACCTTCTTGCTGTGAGGCGATTGTGCTACCCACTGCGCCACCGTGCCGCCTTAATATAATATAATACATAAGGCTTAATAATACATAGACATACCATATTCATCAGAGTCATCAGCAAATCCGCAATCCATCCTCCCATCACAGACTTTATGCTCCGGCACACAGCGTCCGTTCGCACACCTGAACTCTCCGGAGGGACAGCCAGACTCGGGTATGCTCGGAGGACAGAAGTCCTCATCTGATTGGTCGGCGCAGTCTGGATGTCCATCACACCTGAGCTCCACAGGTAAACATGCTCCGCCAGAGCAGCGGAAGTGTTCAGGAGGACAGGTGATTGGACAGACCTCATCAGATCCGTCCCCACAGTCGTCTTCATTATCGCAGACCCACACTGCAGGAATACAGCGCTCAGATCCACCAGAACAGCGAAACTCTGAGTCCTTACAGGGTGATGGAGGAGGACATGGAGATCCAACACACTGCCACAAACCAGCAGAACAAGAGCTGCGGATTAAGACATTAAACCCATTAAAAAAACACATAGGCAGGACTTTTTCATTAAATGTTTACTTATACAATCTAATTTAACCACACACTGGCCTATTCTGCCCTACAAAAAGTGCAGTAAGTACACATTAGGTAAATTAGGCTTCGTTAATATCTGTCAATTGGTAGCGTTATAGAAAAGAGTGTCAAAATTTAAAGGTGTTTTGTTCAGTTTTAGTCTTTACGTACTCTATGTAAACATTATTAGCAGACAAAAAAAACAAATGATTAGAAATCTAATAAACAAGTCATCTCTATATATTTCTATAGGTCATCGTTACATTAAATACTGTAAAACAATAATAATAATAAATCACTATTGCTGTTTTGATTAATGTAGTGTTTAAAATTAAGCATGATCAACAGCGCCAATAGCCTAGTGGTTAGTGCGTCAACACATAGCACCAAGGTGCTCACGGTGACTCGAGTTTGATTCCCGGCTCGATGTCCTTTGCCAATCCTTCCCCTATCTCTGTCCCCACACTTTCCTATCTGTAAAATGTAAATCTGGAAAATCTGTAAAATTCCTGTCTGTAAAATCACCCAATAAAGGTGAAAACCCTTAAAAAATAATTATAAAAAATAAATAAATTCAGGATGATAAACAGACTGACCAGTTCTGGCAGTGCTGCGTGACCGTCGCTCCTGCAGGAAACACAGAGCCGTCCCACTCACATGGACACTGAGATGGAGCAATACATGCATCGTCTGCAAGACCAGAGAAAAACACCCAACAAACACTACATCAGTTACTGCAGCACGCTGGAAAATGCATCAGACAAACACGCAGACACATACAGCTGAAGTCAGAATAATTAGCCCCCCTTTGCGTTGTTTCTTTAAATATTTCCCAAATGAAGCAAGGAAATTTTCACAGTATGTCTGATAATATCTTTTCTTCTGAAGTCTTATTTGATTTAGTTCGGCTAGAATAAAAGCAGTTTTTAATTTGTATGAACCATTTTAAGGTCAATATTATTAGCCCCTTTAAGCAATTTTTTTTTTGACTGTCTACAGAACAAACCATCATTATACAATAACTTCCCTAATTACCCTAACCTGCCTAGTTAACTTAGTTAACCTAGTTAAGCCTTTAAATGTCACTTTAAGCTGTATAGAAGTTTCTTGAAGAATATCTAGTCTAATATTATTTACTGTCATCATGACAAAGAGAAAATAAATCAGTTATTAGAGATGAGTTATTAAAACTATTATGATTAGAAATGTGTTGAAGAAATCTCCTCTCCGTTAAACAGAAATTGGGGAAAAAATAAACAGTGGGGCTAATAATTCAGGGGGGATAATAATTCTGACTTCAACTGCACATAAACGGCTCAGTTTATGGTTTGTTTTTTCAGAGCAAAATATGCAATTTTGTGCAAAAGCTAATGCTTATATTGTCAAAAATTCATTTAAAATTCTGACACTTCAACTCGGCCACAGTTCCTATTACATTTTCTAAAGATATACAGGTATCTGTAGTTGAGCATGAATACCATTTCAAGGGCCTCTTGCATTTATTTAAGAACTTAAAAAATTTGTGTAGTCAGAGGACAGGTTCATGAAAGAAAATGGCCAAAAAATAAGGCAAATAAAAGGTAAAAGTATGTATTTCAAAAGAAAAATATTATAATAAATATAAAATATATAAAATATCTAAATTATAAATAAATATATATAAATTACACAAATATAAATATAATAAAAACTATTTTACAAAATGATGATTAAATCACGCAAGTATATTCCATTGATACATTATAAAGACGTGACGAATGTATAAGTGTCGATATTTCCCTTTAGCTTAGTCCCTGATTTACCAAGGGTCACCACAACAGAATGAACTGCCGATATTGTAAATAAAAACATGTTTTTGCAGGGTGAGATATCTGTGCCTTATTAAGGGAATATTAAAATAATAAGCTTTATGATCAAAGCTCTATAGAACTGCTGCCAAAGAACAAAAAAAAGTGAGGGTTTTGTTATTAAACATGGGGCAACATGGTGGCTCAGTGGTTAGCACTGTCACTGGGTCAGTTTGCTTTTCTGTGTGGAGTTTGCGGCTGCTCCGGTTTCTCCCACAGTCCAAACACATGCGCTATAGGTGAATTGATGAACAAAATTAGTCGTAGTGTATGAGTGTGTGTGAATGAGTGTGTATGAGTGTTTCCTAGTACTGGGTAGTAGGTGGAAGGGCATCCGCTGTGTTAAACATATGCTGGAATAGTTGGCGGTTCATTCCGCTGTGGCGACCTCGGATGAATTAAGGGACTAAGCTGAAGTAAAATGAATGAAAGGATAAACAAGCATGATGACCATATCTGAATCTCTTTATAGTCTTTAATAGATAATCAAGAGAATCTAAATACTCATCTCGAAATACTACTTACATTATTCTTTTTACTTTTAAATAATCAAAATTTCACAGAAAACAAACAAATAAAAAAAAGTAATCAAATCTGGAGATGGATATTTGCATAACTACACTTTTTTACTTAATAAAATATATAAGTGATATATCAGGTGACAAAAAGCAGGTAAGACGAGAGATGAAAAACAACCACTGCTTTTGTTTGCTACAACAACATGAGTTACTACAGCAAACTGGAAAATGCATCACATTTACATGCAAAAACAAATAAACAGCTCTTACCATGGTAAACGGTGCCTTGAGGACAGAAACAGCCCTCCACACAGGAGAGGGCGCTGCACAGGCTGTCAGAGAGAGAAGGAGTGCTGGGACACGCTGGAGAACAGGCAGCACCACAGGCCTCATAAACCAATCCGTTCTCACACTGCAGAGCTGGAGACACATGACAGTGTACAGATTAAACACTGGTGAAGACAAACTGTATGTATGCCTTTAGTAAGACACATCAGAAAGAACGAAGCGGTAAATGATGATGATGCCATGTGATCGGTCATCATGATTGCCGCAACTTTGAGCCCCGAAGTGTCTGGCTTGACGACTCCACCCTTGCCTGCACTCAGCTAATCTCGTTGATCACCGGCTGCAGTTGTGGTTCAAGTCGAATGCACATATAGTTTTCTAGTCGTTGCTAAGGTGTTGCTATGAAGTTGTACAAGTTTTCTGGCTGATTATTAGAGCATTCTAACTGGTTGCTAAGGTCTTGTTGGGATGTCGATAACGCATTGCTATAAAGTTTCTTGGATGTCTAAACTGTAGATATGGGGTTGTTACAAAGCTGTTGCTAAAGCCTATTTAGGTGAATACTATAGTTTTCTGGTGGGTTGCTAGGTGTCCAAGGGAAGTTTCTAGGGTATTCTCTGTGGTTGCTATGCAAATGCTAGAGTGTTCTCTATGATTGTTAAAATGTGGTTACTAGCATGTTTTGGGTGGTTGATAAATGGTGCTCAGGATGGTTGCTAGTTGGGTCCTATGTTTGGGTGCTAGGTTGTATCTGTGCCAGGGTGTTGCTACAGTGTTGCTATGTGGTCCCTATTGTGTTCTGGATGGTTGCAAAGATAGAATACTGTTGCTAAGGTGTTCCAGGTGGTTGCTTTGTGGTTGAAAGTTTGTTACACAGTTGCTATGCTATGGCTAGGGTGAAATGATAGACTCACGGCAGAGTTCTTGTGACCTCCAGCGCACATACACTCCTCTGCGGTTACACTCTTCTGCATACGCAGCTACAGCAGTACACAAACACTCACAATCACCACCAGAGTCACACCTATAAAAGACAACAACATGAACATTTCATCTAAAGCTGTAATCCTCATCCCTACTGACAAAAAACAACTAAAACCAGCCTAGGCTGGTTGTAGCTGGTCGTCCAGCCTGGTTTTAGAGGGATTTTTGCCATTTCCAGGCTGGTTTCCAGCCTGGTCCTAGCTGAGAGATGACCGGCTAAAACCAGCTTAGCCAGTCTAGGAGCCCAGCCAAAACCAGCTTTGTCCAGCTTGGTCATTTTCCAGCATGATCAGCTAACACCAGGCTGGGAATGGCCAAAACCCCTCTAAAACCAGGCTGGTCAACCAACTAAAACCAGCTAAGGCTGGTTTAAGCAGTTTTTTTCAGCAGGGTTTTAGATAAAAACATCAGCAAAATGGGTATATATATATATATAAAGGTGTATGTACAGTATAATGGACTTTTCACTGGTTCCACTGGATGTTCTTACCCGCAGGCATCAAACACACACCAGTCGTAGTACTGCTGGTACGGCACTTCTGAATGACATGAGCTAAAGATCTCCTGATTGATCACTGCACACTTCTTTTTGGCCCACGTCACACGGTGAGGATTAATCTGGAGATCATTCAACATGCATCAGACACTCAAAAATAAAATGTACAGAGTATTTCATGACTCATGTCGAGGCCCAGTGAACGATTTTTAGTCCATCACTTTAGTCTACGTATTTACTTATGTAAATGTGTGTAAATATTAGTGTTGGGCAATAGATTTAATAATGATTTTCTCATATATGTGTATATATATAGACATAATTAATTTACACTGCACTCACCCTTAATTTTTATCAAAACAAACTTATTTTGTATACAAATTTAATTAGTTTTTTACATTTTTAGTTACTATACTCTCAAAATCCTTCTGCAAGTAAATGACTCCTATGTAACTCCAATGTTTTGTCCTGTTCATAATTCAAGTACTTACAATGCAGGGGTCTCTGAGGTCCTGGTCTGCCACATCAGGACATGAAGGGCTGATCTTCCAGGAGTTTCCAAACAGCTCTGGAGTGGACTCCATGATGCCTTGTCTAGTAGTGAAGTCGTTTTCTGCATCTCCATCAAAATTTCCACACAGTCCTCCAACTCGTCCATGCAAATGTGGCGTCAGTCGGACGTAAACACGCATACCTGTGTGTATAAACAGACACAAATAGCTTTAGATCGCAACAGCGGTGTTAAATAAGGAAAAAGTGAAGCTGAGCTATTGAATTATTAGAAAATATTACACAACACAGGTGATGAGTCAGAATACAGTCAATTATTCCACTTATACTATAGTTAACACACTGTTCTAATGTTGTATATTAGACATTTGTCAGGTTTTTGTCTTCAAACTGCTCCTATGTGTAGCACTAGTGTCCTCTACATCTCCTTTAAATCCTTCTGTTGTGTTTTGATGCGATTTTTACTGTGAAATAACTCAAATCATTCAGTGTAGTGATTCGGAGCTGTAATGCACTCAAAACCTGCCGGAACTACTTTGGCTCTCTTAATCTTCACTAGCCAATTAGAATCAAGCAATCAATAGCCCCTTAGTATTAAAGTAATCTTATAATTGACCATAAAGTAAAATACCTCCATCCCAGAGCAGAGTGACTCCGAGTCGAGAGGAAAGGGACACAAATAACCCAACCCGCTCCAGTATCAGGCCACTGCCAGAGTATGACTTTGGAAGAGTGACTGGAATCCCATTAACAGTCACGGCTTTACCTGAGAGAACAGGACATGCACAGTATGATCAGCTGTAACCCATTCACATGAAAATATTGATTGATTGTTTTAGTATGTTGTCGTGGGTTCTAGGTTGTTACTAGGGTGTTGTGGGCGGTTTCTGGGTTGTTGCTTAGGTGTTATGGTGGTTTCTGGGTTGCTGTTAGGGTGTTGTGGAGCTTTCTAGGTTTTTGCCAGGGTTTTGTGGTGGTTGCTAGGATGTTTAAATGGTTTCTAGGTTGTTGCTATGGTGTTATTGGGTGGTTTTAGGTTGTTGCTAGGGTGTTGTGGTTGGTTTTTATATTATTGTTAAGACATTGTTGGTGGTTTTTAAGTTGTTGTTGTGGTTTCTAGGTTGTTGCTAAGGTGTTATGGTGGTTTCTTGGTTGTTGCTAGGTTGTTGTGGTGCTTTTTATGTTGTTGTTAGGGTGTTGTATGCGATTTTAATATTATTGTTAAGATATTGTAGTTGGTTTTTATGTTGCTGTTTTTGTGGTTTCTAGGTGATTAGTAGAGTGTTGCTGTTTCTAGGTTGTTGTGGTGGTTTCTGTGTTGTTGCTATGGTGATGTGGTGCTTTCTAGGTGGTTGCTAGGATGTTTAAATGGTTTCTAGGGTGTCGCTATGGTGTTATTGGGTGGTTTTAAGTTGTTGCCAGGGTGTTGTGGTTGGTTTTTATATTACTGTTAAGACGTTGTTGGTGGTTTTTATGTTGTTGTTGTAGTTTCTAGGTTGTTGCTAAGGTGTTATGGTGCTTTCTAGGTTGTTGCTAGGGTGTTATTGGGTGGTTTTAGGTTGTTGCGGCTGGTTTCTAGGTTGTTACTAGGGTGTTGTGGGGGTTTTGATGTGGTTGCAATGATGTTCAAATGGTTTCTAGGTTGTTGCTAGGGTGTTATTGGGTGGTTTTAGGTTGTTGCTAGGGTGTTGTATGAGATTTTTATTTAATTTTTAAGATATTGTAGGTGGTTTTTACGTTATTGTTGTGTTTTCTATGTGGTTAGTAGAGTGTTGCTGTTTCTAGGCTGTTGTTGGGGTGTTGTGGTGGTTTCTAGGTGGTTGCTAGGATGTTTAAATGGTTTCTAGGCTGTCGCTATGGTATTTTTGGGTGGTTTTAGGTTGTTGCTAGGGTTCTGTGGTTGGTTTTTATATTATTGTTAAGACGTTGTTGGTGGTTTTTACGTTGTTGTGGCTTGAGGTGTTATGGTGGTTTCTTGGTTGTTGCTAGGTTGTTGTTAGGGTGTTGTGGTGGTTTCTAGGTTGTTGCTAGGGTGTTATTGGGTGGTTTTAGGTTGTTGCTAGGGTGTTGTGGGTGGTTTCTAGGTTGCTACTAGGGTGTTGTGGTGGTTTTAATGTGGTTGCAATGATGTTCAAATGGTTTCTAGGTTGTTATTGAGCAGTTTGAGGTTGTGGCATGCAATTTTTATATTATTGTTAAGATATTATAGGTGGTTTTTACGTGGTTGTGGTTTCTAGGTGGTTAGTAGAGTGTTGTGGTGGTTTTTAGGTGGTTGCTATGATGTTTAAATGGTTTCTAGGTTGTTGATATTGTGGGTGGTTTTTATGTTATAGTGATTTCTAGGTTTTTACTAGGGTGTTGTCGTGTTTTCTAGGTTGTTATTGGGTGGTTTTAGGTTGTTGCTGGGGTGTTTGGAAATTGACATGCAAAGAATGATTTGCTGTACCGTATAACCTAAAAATATAGCTCATATAAAACAATTTTCACTGGTCTAACAGCTGTTGTGATAAATAACTCTCTGATGTGAATGTGTGTTTCACCTCTCAGCAGGTGTATGGCCGTGTTCCCGATGGTCAGAGTGACTGATTTAGTGCAGGTCACTCCTGTACTCCCGCAGGGAACGTTCTCTGCACTGACACTGAATAAACCGCTGCTCTCCTGGACCAGAACGTACTCACAGTCCCCCAGAAAGGAGTAATGGCGGCCGTCAAATGTGATGTAGTGAGGGTCACCAGTCGCCACGCAGGTGCCTGAACACAATGCCTGACCGCAGTGCCAGCGCTGCTCTCGACAAACGCTGTCAATGTGAAAAAACAGATTTACACACACAGTATATTATTGAGAAAATACTATATTATGCCAAAACTAATCATGATTAATTGCATCTAAACTAGAAGTTTGCATTAGCATAATAAATGTGTGTATACTGTCCACAAACGCACAGAAAACAGATATATCAAAAACATCTTCTATTTATTAACAAACCATAGGAAACAGAAACAAAAGAATACAGGAATGACAAGGATGTTGACAAGACAGAAAAAAATAAGCAAACCTAGGGGAGTATAAATACACAAGACATGATCAACTTAATTACAAACAGGGGTGACGCACAGGTGGAAGTAATGAATACAGATTAATGGCGGGGAAAAACAGAACAAAGGAATCACATGATACAAACAAAAGCACATGGAACACATTACACGGGGAAACATAGAGCCTCATATATACATGCATGTATATATTAAATATATTTGTATAATTAAATTTTAATAAATGTAAAATATAAATAGAAATAAATGTAAATATTAGGTGTTTCGTTATATTTATATATCATTAAAAGATATCAATTTTAATGTACATTGCATATATACACATTTCAGACACATATATTATGAAAAAACAAACTTTCATTTGTGCTATTGTATGTATATATATATATATATATATATATATATATATATATATATATATATATATATATATATATATATATATATATATATATATATATATATATATATATATATATGTATATATATATATATATATATATATGTATATATATATATATATATATGTATATATATATATATATATATATATATATATATATATATATATGTATATATATATATATATATATATATATGTATATATAAATATATATATATATATATATATATATATATATATATATATATATATATATATATATATATATATATATATACACATATATATACATATACATATATATATATATATATATACACATTTATATACATATATATATATATATATATATATATATATATATATATATATATATATATATATATATATATATATATATATATATATATATATATATATATATATATATATACTGTATATATACACACTAGTTGTTGTTTCTGCTCACCATGTGTTGCAGTCTTTAGAGATGGTGTCATTGGTGAAATAAAGTCTGCCATTGTGATGACATGGACACTCCTCTGGCTTTACACACTGATCACCCTGAAAACACAGAAATTAAGAAGTAACACAAACCTGGTTTAAAGGCGTATTGGGCTTCTGACTGGTTGAATAGTGAGTCTGTTCTGTCAGTTTATTCAATCAGATTATGCATATAGATTATACATAATACAAAATGTTAGTTTTTTTGGTCCTGTGATGTACTTTGAAATGTGCATCTTTTTATTTATTGTTTGGCGTAATCGGACAGGGTGGGACATAGATTAGCCCCTCCCCTTTAAAAAAAAAACAGCCAATAGTGTTTTGTTTTTATCACAGCTCTACCAGTGAGAGTGATTGAGCTCAAGCACATCAACTGAACAGCCAATGAGAAGAAGGGGGCGAGGCATGACAGACACTGAGAGCATTTGATTGGTCAGAAGATTTAATAAGAAACAGAAGTATGAGATGATGTGAAATAAAAAAAAATATAGTGATTCAAAGAGTTTATAATGACACAAATCTGGTTTAAAAGCCATATTAAGCTTCTGATTGGTTGAATAGTGAGTCTGTTCTGACCAGGGGTGTCCAAACTCGGTCCTGGAGGGCCGGTGTCCTGCATATTTTAGCTCCAACCCCAATTAAACACACCTGAACCAGCTAATCAAGCTCTCCAGTCAGGTGTGTTGAAGCAAGTTGGAGCTAAACTATGCAGAACGCCGGCCCTCCAGGACCGAGTTTAGACATCCCTGGTTCTGACAGTTCAGCCAGTCAGATTAAACATGTAAATTATACATGATACAAAACGGTAGTTTTTTTTTTAAAGGTCCCGTGAAGGAAATATGCACATTTTATTCACTGTTTGGCGTAAACACAACTGAAAAATGAAGAGAGGGTGGGACATAGAGTAGCTCCTCCCCTTTTAAAAAAACTCTGCCAGAGTGAGATTAAGCGCATCAAATGAAAAGCAAATAAGAAGTGTCTTGAAGGGGGCGGGGCATGTCAGATACTAGAGAGCATTTGATTGGTTATGATGTGATGAGAAACTGAAGTATGAGGTGACATGAAATTAAAAAATATAGTGATTCAAAGAGTTTAGTATGACACAAACCTGGTTTAAAAGCCATTTTAGGCTTCTGATTGGTTGAATGGTGAGCCTGTTCTGTCAGTTCAGCCAATCAGATTATACATACAGATTTTACATGATACAAAAATGTTAGTTTTGAAGGTCCCGTAAAGTGCTATGAAATGTGCAATTTTTATTAAATGTCACAACTGAAAAATCAAGACAGGGTGGGACATAGAGTAGCTCCTCCTCTTATAAAAAACAGCTAATAGCGTTTCGTTTTTATCACAGCTCTGCCAAAGAGGTTGAGATCAAACGCATCAAAGCAAATGAGAAGTGTCTTGTAGGGGGCGGGGCATGTCACATACTAGATAGCAGTTGATTGGTCAGAAGATTTGATGAGAAACTGAAGTATGAGGTGATGTTAAAAAAAAAACATCCATTTAAACATTTAATTCAAACTGCAAGCTTTTGCTGTTTATAACAGTTTTTATATTTTCTGAATGCACATTTTGTCACTGTTTTGGAGCACACTAGCTAATAGATATCCTTAAATCTAACATCCTGGAACTGACATCTAAAAATTTTCATTTTAATTTCACAGGACCTTTAAACAGATGTACGGTTTCAGTATTTTTTTGTGGGAAAACAGAGTAAAAATCATAAATTTTCATCCAACCAAACACTTTCAAGATGAAAATTCTCATCCATAAATAGCAATACCAGCCGATCAATGTTCTCTTTATAAAGATTTAACTTATTTAGATTTTTTCATCATTGCAAATCAGTAAAGAATTTGAAATATTTTAATCATTAAGTCATTTATAATAATTTACTAATCATTTATTTCAATTTATTCTATTCTGTTATTTTGTATTCTATAAAGCTGCATTTGTTTAATTAGTAATACAGAAAACAAAATCTGAAATATTGTTCCAGTTCATAATATGAACTAATATTAGAACTAATTGTGAGTTCACCCCTCACAAATCTTTCATTTAAATTAATATCTTCTACAGGATGCTTTAAAATATTATATTTGTGCATATACATTAGATTAGTCAGTTCTGAAGCCATGGGCATTGCTAGGCTTATTTTAGGGGGGCTCCTCTCCATCTTTTGTTTTTCATTTGATCAGCAAACCACAGCTTTGCAGAGTGAGAGAACAAGGTGTGTGTTTATCGATAGATTGTTAGAATATCTGCTTAGTTTTTTGCTGTAGACACACTTGTACCCCAATGTCATGGAGGAGCAATCGGGTTTCCCATACTGTTTCATCGGTGCTCACCTCATAATCACAGCTGTTTCCTGAAAAAGTAGCTGTTATCGAACAGTTCCCCTTCATATGGGAACTTCAACGTGTGTCTGTTATTAAACAGACTTTTGGGAGTGCTTTAGACGACCAATCACATCTGAAGATAAGAAAACGGGCCAATGAAATGCCAATTGAATTGGCGGAGCTTAGCTCCACAGCTGAAACTGATGAGCCAATTAGGGCTATATCAGTCGGCTGCTGGAGCCAGCTCATCAGAATTGTTGCTTCAGACCCGATCTGAGACTGAAGAACCCTTCTGCTGAGCTGACTTCCAACATTGAAGAAAGCATTATTCTCACCAGTGCGAGGGAAGACGTTCTAGCGGCGGTCGAGCTGGGTTTCCCGTCCCCTTGGCGTTTCGCTGGTGACCTGAAAGAGCAGTTTTTTAAAAGAGCAGAATTCCCTAAGAGAGCACACGGTCGTGCAGCGCGTCTTTTTAAAGATGTCGTTTCGACCGTGCGTTTCTGGATGCGGTGGTTTCCTCTCCCCGGATGACAGGCACGAGTACTGCGTCACATGCTTGGGGGTCCAACATGTTGATGCGGTGCTCGCGGACAGTTCTTGCCCGCATTGCGATGGCTTGACTGTTGCGCAACTGAGGTCGCGGCGAGCTCTTTTATTAGGGCAAGTCACCCCTGCTGCTCCCCGCCAAGCGGTTAGCACTCGGGCAGGCCTGAGGGTTACAGTGGGGGCTAATCCGTCGCCTTCGGGCCCGCGGACCCCTCGCTCCTCGTCAGTGCGCTCTGTTTCTGCTTCGAGTGTTAGCGCTGGTCCATCCTCTGGGTTGGCCGCGCTCTCATTAGATGACACCGGGGACGTGATGTCCATCGCTGCATCGGAGGGCGGGCTGACATGCTCTGATGAAGATCCGGACCCCCTGCCACCCTCCGGGGTTATCAGTGAGGTTTCGGATCTGGAGTCGGACATGTTAGCCGTGTTATTCCGGGCTGCTTCGGCCGTGGGACTGGAGATGGCTTGTCCCCCAGAACCGGGGCCGGACCGCTTAGATGGGTGTTACGTGGGGGTGAAGAAGGCGAAGCCTTTTAGACCCCCCGTCCCCTTCTTCCCGGAGGTACACAGAGAGCTCACGCAGGCATGGAGGGCACATTTTTCTGCCCGGTCCTCGTGCGCTCCCGCTCTCACCTCCCTCGATGACGGAGCGGCCAGGGGTTATGAGGCGATTCCCCAGGCGGGGCGTGCTCTGTCCGCAGAGCTGCTCCACTCGGAGAGGTCCGCCCTCACTCCCTTCCAAAGCGTGCAGGTTATCTGAGTCTCTCACGGCCAGAGCCTGCACTGCTGCGGGCCAGGCCACCTCCGCTCTGCACGCTATGGCCACTTATCAACGCTACCAAGCCGAGAAGCTGGCCAAGATGCAGGAGGGCGGTTCTCCCCCAGGCTTGCTGCATGAGCTCCGCACGGCAACCGATTATGCTCTCATGACTATTAAATCGGCTGCTCGTGCCCTGGGGAAGACGATGGCCACATTAGTGGGCCAGGAATGCCACCCCTGGCTGAGCTTGGCTATATGAGAGACGTTGACAAAGCTTGCTTTCTTAACGCTCCCGTATCCCAGGCCGGCCTTTTCGGCGACACCGTCGGGGAGTTCACCCAGGAATTCTCCGCGGTGAAAAGCAGTCCAAGGCGAGGGGTGAGGTCATCTATCAGCGGGCTCGAAAAACTGCTCCTCCCGCTGCCCCTTCCGCTGCGGTTGCTCTTCGCCGAGGGCGTCCACCCGCGGCTTCATCTGCTCAGCTTTCGCTGCCCGCTCCGGCCAGGCGGCAATGCCGAGCCTCCCGCGGGACTGCAACGCCCCCGCCCCAAGGCGCCGCTAAGTCCAGTAAACGGACCGCGAAGCGTTCCTGGGACGGGCCATTCGGAAAAGAGGGGACCTGCTCTTTCCTCGGTGGGGGGCCGAGGATTATTAAATCAGTCCACAACGACTTTAAACTCCTCGCTGCCGGCCCCTGGGCTGGCGGCAACCAAATTTCCAAAAGAGCAGTTTCCTCTCTCTCCGGATGCGCGAGCCCGAGTACTGCCAGTCTGGGACGCTCCGCCTTTCAGCTCGCAGCACCAGGACCCTTCGCCTCAGGCCCTCAGAGTGCAGCAGGACGGACTCCTTTCTCTCACTCTGGCCTCACCGCGGGATCCAGGGAGGAAGGTAAGAGAAATTCTCTTATTTTCAGCTCTTCCCGGGACGCACCGCTTCCCGGGATGAGCACTCCCATCTCGAGCTGCCCCTCCGCTGGCACGTCAGTGATCGCTCCGATGGTGCCATTAGCGCGCGCTCTGCCAGCCTGGTTAGCGCTGCCCAGCGCATCGCGGTGGCTCATACGGACGGTCAGACTCGGCTATGCGATTCAGTTCGCTATTCACCCTCCCAAGTTCACGGGTGTCCTTTTCACGAGGGTGATCCCCGTGAGCGCCCCTGTCTTGCGAGAGGAGATTGCGGTCCTGCTGGCGAAGGACGCAATCGAGCAGGTTCCTCCAGCCGAGATGGAGTCCGGGTTCTACAGCCCGTATTTCATCGTGCCCAAAAAAGAGCGGGGGGTTAAGACCAATCCTAGATCTGCGCAGACTGAACTGTCATTTATACTAAATGCTTTCAGAATGCTTACGCAGAAACGCTTGCTTCAGAGCGTCCGTCCACAAGATTGGTCTGCAGCCATAGACCTGAAGGACGCGTATTTTCATGTCTCTATTCTTCCACGCCACCGCCCTTTTCTCCGGTTTGCGTTCGAAGGACGAGCGTGGCAGTACAAAGTCCTCCCCTTCGGGCTCTCTCTGTCTCCGCGGGTTTTCACCAAGCTCGCGGAGGGTGCTCTGCGCCACTGCGGCTTGCGGGCATCCGCACACTCAACTATCTCGATGACTGGCTCATTTTAGCCTCCTCTTGCGATCAGTTGATTATGCACAGAGTCAAAGTGCTTCGGCACCTCGACCAGTTGGGGTTTCAGGTCAACCGAGAGAAGAGCAAACTTTGCCCTGTGCAGAGGATCTCTTACCTCGGGCTGGAGCTGGATTCGGTTGCTATGGTTGCGCGCCTCTCCGAGGAGCGCGCCAGGCTAATGCTTTCCTGTGTAACGAGCTCCACAGGAAAATAGTGGTCCCACTGAAATGTTTTCAGAGGCTCCTGGGGCATATGGCATCCGCAGCCGCGGTCTCGCCGCTCGGTTTGCTTCATATGAGACCACTTCAGCGTTGGCTTCGCGATCGAGTCCCCAGACGGGCATGGCGCGCGGGTACGCACCGGGTGAACATCACTCTGCTGTGTCTCCGCACCCTCAGCCCCTGGACGGATCTGGCTTTTCTACGGGCCGGAGTGCCCTTAGGGCTAGTATCCAGGCATGTTGTCGTAATGACACATGCCTCCAGCACGGGCTGGGGGGCCGTGTGCAACGAGCATGCAGCCGCGGGTTCGTGGTCCGGACCCCGCCTGCATTGGCATATCAACCGCCTGGAGCTGTTGGCAGTGTATCTGGCTCTCCGCCGCTTTTTTCCGGTGTTGGAGCAGAAACACATGCTGGTCAGGACGGACAGCATGGCGGCGGTGGCTTATATCAACCATATGGAGGGTATGCGCTCTCGCCGCATGCCTCAGCTCGCTCGCCGTCTGCTCCTTTGGAGTCACACGCGGCTGAAATCACTGTGTGCCATTCACATCCCGGGCGAGCTCAACCGTGCAGCCGATGCGCTCTCACGGCAGCTAGTGTCCCGAGGAGAGTGGAGACTCCACCCCGATTCGGTCCAGCTGATATGGGCGCGCTTTGGGGAAGCCCAGATCGATCTGTTGCTTCCACCGAGAACGCACATTGCCAGCTGTTTTATTCCCTGACCGAGGCCCCCCTCGGCACGGATGCACTGGCTCACAGCTGGCCATCGGGCACGCGCAAATATGCGTTTCCCCAGTGAGCCTAATCGCACAAACTTTGTGCAAAGTCAGGGAGGACGAGGAGCAGGTCTTGTTTGTTGCGCCCCTCTGGCCCAACCGGACCTGGGTTTCGGAGCTCACACTCCTCGCGGCGGCCCCTCCTTGGCGCATTCCCCTAAGGGAGGACCTCCTCTCTCAGGGACGGGGCACCATCTGGCACCCACGCCCAGATCTCTGGAACCTCCATGTGTGGTCCATAGACGGAGCACGGAGGACTTTGGTGACTTACCGCCCGCGGTACTTAACACCATCACTCAGGCTAGAGCACCCTCTACGAGGCATGCCTACGCCCTGAAGTGGAGTCTATTCTCTGAGTGGTGCACTTCTCCCCGAGAAGACCCCCGAACTTGCCAGATTAGCATTGTGTTATCCTTCCTTCAGGATAAGCTGGAGCGTAGGCTGTCACCCTCCACACTGAAGGTTTACGTGGCGGCATCTCCGCTCATCATGACGCGGTGGATGGCAACACGCTCGGGAAGCATGATCTAATCATCCGATTCCTCAGAGGCGCGCGGCGATTAAATCCATCCCGCCCCCCTCTCATGCCCTCTTGGATCTCTCTTTAGTCCTGGTGGCTGCAGAGAGATCTGTTTTAGCCACTCGATTCTGTATTCTGTCATTATGACAGCTCTGCTGATCGCATTGGCGCCATTCAAGAGAGTTGGGGATCTGGAGGCATTTTCGGTCAGCGAATCGTGCCTTGAATTCGGGCCGGGTTACTCTCACGTTGTCCTGAGACCCCGACCTGGCTATGTGCCCAAGGTTCCTACCACCCCATTTATAGATCAGGTGGTAAACCTGCAAGCGCTGCCTGCGGAGGAGGCAGGCTCAGCCCACTCACTGCTTTGTCCCGTTCGCGCTTTGCGCCTTTACGTGGAACGAACGCAAAATGTAAGATCATGTGAACAGCTCTTTATCTGTTATGGTGGCCGGCAGAAGGGAAGTGCCGTGTCAAAACAGAGGTTGGCCCACTGGTTAGTTGATGCCATCGCCCTCGCTTATCAATGCCAGGGCGAGCCGCGCCCTCCTAACGTGAGAGCGCACTCCACTAGAGGTGTCGCTTCCTCATTGGCGTTAGCACGCGGCGCCTCTCTCACAGATATCTGCAGAGCTGCGGGTTGGGCGACACCTAACACATTTGCGAGGTTTTATAACCTCCGAGTGGAGCCGTTTTCTCCCGGTTATTGGGAAATCCCAATCAATCGGGGGAGAATTAAGCTCGGTGTCACAAACGCTTGCTGCGCCAGGCTCCCTAAACTGGAGATGCGTGCGCTTTTTCCTATTCTACTAGTAAGTTTCCCTTCCCAGGCGAACCCTAGAGAATTCCTCCGAGGCCCCCAGCATCGACTCAGCGGAGGAGTCGAGTGCATGGCTCAGTGTGCGGTTGGTATGCCCATTAGGTCTACACGCATATTGAGGATCGGTGCCAGCTATGTGCATCCCCATTTGGTGATGTCATATGCATTATTACCACGGTGTGTTCTCCCTTATTAGGCGGTCCCGTGTCTTCCCTAAACCGCTAACCAGCTTATCATATGTAGCACTCCCCCTCATTAGGGCTAGTCCATATGTCTCCTTACCATCAGGTCTCCCCTTTTAGGGTAGCAGGTGGTCTCCGCTGCGTCCTCCCCCTTCAGGGACTGGCACGCTTTCCCAACGTACTGTCGTATTTCCAAAATCCCTAGTCTATATTAGCTAGGTAAAAGCACACTTACGACCCCCGATTTAAAACTTTTATTCCCATGTAATGGTAATATGTTGGGCCTAGGGGACGTTGGAAGGTTGCGCTCTTGGTGATGTCAGTGCGCTCACGCTTTGGCTTGGCAAACTACACATCAGGGACGCGACAGGCTTAGCTGCTGTGGCGCTTTCCATACAGTCTCCCAAAAGTCTGTTTAATAACAGACACACGTTGAAGTTCCCATATGAAGGGGAACGTCCTGGTTACGTACGTAACCCACGTTCCCCGAATAGGGAACGGAGACGTGTGTCTCCACTGCCACAGCACCTGAGTCTCCAGCTGGGAGCTGAGCGATCGGCTCTTCAGCAGGCAAATTCTGATGAGCTGGCTCC